>NW_024114779.1:0-107359 GCF_003073215.2 Triticum urartu | reverse complement strand
GGATATAATATTGATATATATGACATGGATGCATTTATTTATGTATACTAAATTTCTATTTTTAAATGCTATGGATGCATGAGTTTGACAGGATATGTGTGAATAATAGCGAAGATGAGCGGAGAAATTTGTAAGAACTCAACTACGAAACGAGTACAACCAATGGAAATACCTCACCTTCTTCTTGTTGCTCTAGAATTCAAGTTCGATTTCACGGGAGGATGACATACCACGATACACTATGCTTTCTTGAGCCATGCCTTCGTCCCTAGTTTGATGGTTGTTCTTGCTAAAAATCGACTCCAAGAAGCATCACGGTCTCGACATTTACCTTTTTGAGAGACGAATTGGGATAAGCAAGCCAACCATGTCTTAATGATGTAGTAGCAGTGGATGCTTATAAAGAGTTTATTACGTAGTGAATAAGCTTTAGAGAAAAATTCTACCTTGTGGGCAAATCCATAGATTGGAAGGTGCAGGTCACTCACTCGTGTAAACAAAGCGAAATCATAGAGCATTGCTCATCTGCAATGCCCCTGTCCAAACTGACCACATGATTTAGATCGCGACCTTTTCACACAAAACCTCGGATTTATCATAAAAGAGAAGGGTTTTACGGTATGAAAATTTGTTGAAATAGTCCCTCCAATTTGAAATGGTCAAGGTACCACTGATACCAGTATGGAGCTGGCACTACCACCTCTCTGGCTCTAGTTGAGCTCTCCAGTTCTTCTCATGGGTGTGTTGCAATGGGCGCATCTCAATATCCTCTGGGACCGCTGGAAATGCAAGAGCTAGGATAGGGCAACCACTGCATTGAACAACTACCAAAGGCCATTCAAGTATACTAGCTTCCTATTAGGGAACTAAGTAATAGGAGCTTTGTCTGGCCATGTATGGATGCATCTGCTGAGTAGAGGCGGTGCTTTGGAAGGTCTTTTTCTCTCTCAAATACACATGAGTGTACGTATCATAGTATATAGAAGGTGGTTTGGAAGGTCCTCAGTCTAAAAAATATGGGTTATTTATGTTTCTTCATTATCCTCATGCTCCCTCCATCCTTGAAAGAGTGTACTTTCAATTTTGTTGAAAAGTCAAACTTTTTTTATGTTTGACCGCATTTACACAATAATAGACCAACATTTATACCATCAAATTAGTAGCATTAGATTCATGATAAAATATAGTATCGTCATATACCTATTTGGTTTCACCAGCATTGACATTTTTTTGCACAAACTCGGTCAAACTTTGAGATAATTTAACTCTCCAACAAAGTTGGAAGTACATTTTTTTAAGGACGGAGGGAGTATAAGTTGACGTGTCAAAGGCATTGCTGACCTTTGTTGGAGGAGATGGCAGATTCACTAACAAGGTCATCGAAGTTTCACAAGAGAAGAGGAGAACGTCAAATGGGGTTGGAGGAGAGATTGAGCTGGCGCAAGACACGCTCCAGAGAGCACATCTTTACACATGAGGTGAAAACGAGCACATGTTTTTTTTTCACCACTCGAGTGATTGTAATAGATGTATATTTTCTATGAAAAGTGTTATTTCGTGGCAGTGCACAGACACTCAACCAGTCTCAGTAATAACAAAGAAAAAGAAGTTCTACATGCGCAAAGCTTCTCTAGTGAATAATTTGACAGAATGCATGGTTTACATTGAACAGCCTAGAGGTGAAACGATGGGCTTACTTCTCTGTGCCAAAACTGCCACAAATTTACTTTCTCACAGATTTACTAGTGGACGTCCATTCCCTCTAGAGAAAACACAAAGCTTGTACCCCAATGCATCAACGATAGGAAATAATAAATTTACAAGCCTAAAAGTAGGAGTAGAACATTGCAACTGAACTGAAAGCAGGAGTAAATCATAGTTACTCCAGTCTATATCGAGGCACTGGTCCTCCTAACTTGAAGGGTATCGCTAGCATCTCCCTCGGCCTGAAAAATTCCTCACGTCCGTTCCATCCACACCTCTTGTGGAAGAATTCCTCTTGGTGGCCCTCCTTCCCACACCCAAGCTCCACGTCGCTTGGATGCAAAATCTTGGATTCATCTGGACACAATGTGCAACTGCTTCTAAAGTGGCAAGATGGTGCATGTTTCGATGAACACGGTTTTTCTAGAGAGGGGCCGCCGGGGGATCAGCTAGGATCAACTCAGTTAATTGAATAACATGAACATTAATAGAACCACACATGTCTGCGTACCTAAGATGGTGTATGTTTCGATGATTATTGTGCTGGAACACCGGTCATAGCGTAGCTCGGCGAAGAAGCTCTGCTCGTCGCCATCGTCCGTCGTGCAGGCCGAGAAGTTGAGGTGGTACCAGAGATCTTCCCTGAAGCCAACACAGGCGGCCTTCGCCTCCGTGTTCGGCTGATCAGGACACCGAAACTCAGCATCCTGCAGACACGCACACATATTATTACAAGCATAACCAAGTGAAACAGGAAATGTATGCAAGAACTGAGATGGATGAAACACTGGCCGGTGTTGTACCGGGTGGTTGGCGTTGTAATGTCGGAGGGCCTAGCGTGCGAGATCGGCAATGTGGTAGGCGTCGAATTCTCTGTCGTCAAACAAACAAAGAAAAATCAGGGATCGTTTCATTGATTCAACACAATCTCAATCGAATCTCTTAAAGTAAGAGCAAACAAGCAAGTAAAATTTGCATACTCTGGTGTGCGCGGGCCGGGGAGACCCACGTTTTTGAGTCGACGCATATCAAAGGGAGTGGTATCAATCCAGCTGCAACCGCCCACTCTCGTGTGATCGCACGCGCGTCGTTACCAGGGTAAGAGAACCAGGCTCCCATGGAGTAGATCGATCCTCCTGCTAGCTTCGTGTCCAGAATCCAGATCGACCGCCCAATCGACGGGATCTGTATAGCATAACAACGAACGAATCGTTCGGGAATCCTAATCCAACTCCTAATCGCAGATGCGTCCCCGGTTACTTGTTTCTCCTAGCAGGAATGATTGATTGAGTTAACAACAAAAGGAACTGATGCTGCTCGTACCTCAAAAGGAAGAAGACAGCAGCAGGAACGTCTTGCCGCGATGTCATGGGGGCGAGGAAGAAGGGGAACGGCGATGGCGGCGGCGACGCGCGTCCGAGTGTGGCTGGGGGGATTGAGGCGTCGGCGGTCCAGTGCTCTGGTATGTTGGATGATACGATTCTATGGTGAGTCAGATCTGAGAATGAAGGGGCTGAGATGATACGATTCCAGTTGACGAAGTCGCCACCCTCAAAGCCTCGTAGGGGAAACCCAAACCTACCTACTGTACGCACTCAAAACCTAACACTACAGAAAAAATCAGCTAAAGCCAAGTATTAAACATACTCGGCGAAGGCCAGTTTAACCTAGTCTTAGGGCAGTGATCTGCGCCGGCGCACCGGCCCAACGGTTGGGCCGGTCTAGCCCCAGCCGTCAGGTCTGGTCCCCCGCACCGTCAGATCCCTTCCTCCCCTCACCTCCTTCTTCAACCTCCCGCATGGGAAAAAGGACGGGCCCCTTCGTGCGCGTCGATGCCCCAGCACGCACCGACCGCCTCGCCTCGCCTCCTCACCGCCGGTCGCCCTCGCCGTCGGTCGCCTATGGTCGCCGCCCTCGCCGCTGGTCGTCCGCCCTCACCTATGTCGTCTTCGTGTGTTTCTGAAACCTTCATGGATGCAGCAGCGTGCGGCCATGGTTACGGCCGGTCGAGGTTGCAGCCCGCCGTGAGCCCGTAGCAGCTCGCCGACAACCGGTTGCAGCATCCGCCCCTGCCCCCCGTGCTGGATCTCGCCGCCGGAATTCACAGAAACCCACCACCGGCATCTGGCCGTCGTGAGAAAATGGGTGTAGTAAAAACTGTGGACGGTAGTAGCAAAAATCCACATGATTGAAGCAAAAATGTCACACGGTCGTAGCAAAAAGAAAAATGCCGGTTCCAATACAAAAACAATGTAGCATATCTAGGTGATGGTTCCAGCATCACCATCGGCCGTGTCATAGCTCGCCATGCGCCCATTGTAGCACCGCCACACAGCTTCATCTTCGCTGCCCGCCATTGCTAGTTAGCCGTTTTCTCTTTGAAGCTTTTCTAGAAGCGGGTTATAGCTTTTCTCGTCACCGGTTGCAGCTTTTTGCGCCGCGCGGTGGCCGACCTCGAGCTACCCCATATCTAGTTGAAGCTTTTTCTAAAGCCGGATATAGCTTTCTCTAGTTCCAGCAAAATTGTCACCGGTCGTAGCATTTGGCTTTGACGGTTGTAGCTCCTATGTGCACCGGTTGTAACACCTGTTTTATCTTGTCCCTGCAGAAATAATGGCGCATGTAGCAATTTATTCTCTGGTTGCAGCTTCGACCAGTGCCGTTAACAGCTTCGTCGTAGACGGTTGAAGCATTCCTGTGCAGCACGTCAGCTTCTGCTGTTTCGCCGGCATATGGCGCCCCTGGCAGCCCCGGCCATGGGCGGTAGAACAGCAGCATCGCGTGCACTCCCCAAATAACAGTCGCTCGTAGCAAACCATCATGCAAGGCTCCGCCGTGACCACTCCACATCTACTAGGCTCACCGGCTCAGTTCCGAGCAAATGTGCGTCGCGGCGGCGGTCATGGTGGCCGCGCGGGTAGGGGATGGAGCAGTAGCTCCCGGCCGTGGCCGAGGCCGTCAAGGATCTGGCGCGCGGGATGGAAGCCGACGGTGGCGAGCTCCGCCTCACGCCCTTTCCGTGCTCCTCACCGTCCGGTAGAGCAGTGTTGCAACATCTCGCCGGCCGGTGATAGCACTTCGTCGCCGGCTGGGGGGTGCAAAAAAGAGGAAAGAAGAAAAGCAGTTTCGTGTGTGAGCCCACCCATGTACACTTGGTCGTGGGGAATGGTTGTTTTCGTGAGCGCGTGTGCCAGCGTGGCGGTACGAACCGGCGGAAAGTTCGAGCGGTCTGCCGGCTCGAAACGTTTCCCCTTATTGTAAGCCAAGTGTTGCACACGGCTTACGCCTCTACGCTTATATTAGACCAGCTTATACGGTGTAAGCCGAGATCGTATTGACGGGCAATCGGGTTACCTATAAGCTGAAATCAAAACGGTGGCTCTCGGCAAAATAAAGCGATATGATGACCGACCGACGCTAACCGACGTGGCACGTGTTCCATGTAAGCCGAGTGTACCACTCGGCATCCTTCCCGTGTCCGGAGCTCCTTGGGCAACCATTTGTCCATATAAGCCCAGTGTATTTGTGCATGTAAGCCGAGAGTTGGTAAAATACACTCAACTTACACATTGACGGAGCTAAATCCGACAGATATCAGGATAAGGTTTACAAAGCTAGGCGTTTTGGAATGATGGTAATAAGGACACATGATTTTACCCTGGTTCCGAGGAGTGAAAACCCTACCTCCTGCCTTGAATGTATTATTGTGTTGGGGGTATACAAAGTACAAGTGTGTACTGCTGGAATTTAGTTTACTTTGGGTAACCCAATAACTATTTCAGAAATTCCTAATAAATCCTAAAGGCCCATTCAGCCCATTTGTGCAAGGCAAAGGATACTACTAAAGTTTAGTCCCACATTGCTAGTTTAGTGGGAGTTGGACCTCCTTATAAGGGAGGTTCTTTCCCCACTTGTACGAGCATGAGAATAAGAGGGATATCCACGCTCGCCTCGCCTCGCCTCGCCTCGACGCGGCGCGGCGCGGCGCGGGAATGAGCCGAGCCGATATCTAAATTTTTGCCACGCACTACGGGTATACGAAAGGTTACACGGAAGCTGAAAAGATTTTTGCGAAAGTGGAGTTTGAATGCGAACGGTGCAGCCCTTTGGCTGCTGGCTGTTCGTTTCGCCTCCCGTCGCTGCCCTCTCACCTCCTTCTCTTGCGCCTATAAAAGGGAGGTCGCTCCTCCCAGAGAGACGCACCAGAACTTCTCCTTCCTCTCGCCACCGGTTCCATTCCCTAAGCTACCGCTGTCTTCCTCATCCCGACTTGCGGCGTGCACCGCGAGTCGGGACAATAGGCCTCCGAAACCGCACCTCTTTGAGTCCTGTACGGGAGAAGGGTGATAAGGTTTTTGGGGAGCGCTCCGCGTGACTACTGACTTCTTCATCACGGACTCCGACGACTACTTCCCCGACGACGACTTCTTCCCCGACGTCGATGACCTCATCAACGACAAGGCTGGAGAGGACGTCGACCCCAAGTGTAGTGCTTCTGCTGCTGCTGTCCCGTACGTGTTTATGCTCTTTCTGTTAGAGGTCCTTGAAGGAAATATGCCCTAGAGGCAATAATAAAGTTATTATTTATTTCCTTATTTCATGATAAATGTTTATTATTCATGCTAGAATTGTATTAACCGGAAACATAATACATGTGTGAATACATAGACAAACAGAGTGTCACTAGTATGCCTCTACTTGACTAGCTCGTTAATCAAAGATGGTTATGTTTCCTAACCATGAACAAAGAGTTGTTAATTGATTAACGGGATCACATCATTAGGTGAATGATCTGATTGACATGACCCATTCCATTAGCTTAGCACCCGATCGTTTAGTATGTAGCTATTGCTTTCTTCATGACTTATACATGTTCCTATGACTATGAGATTATGCAACTCCCGTTTGCCGGAGGAACACTTTGTGTGCTACCAAACATCACAACGTAAATGGGTGATTATAAAGGTGCTCTACAGGTGTCTCCAAAGGTAAATGTTGGGTTGGCGTATTTCGAGATTAGGATTTGTCACTCCGATTGTCGGAGAGGTATCTCTGGGCTCTCTCGATAATGCACATCACATAAGCCTTGCAAGCATTGCAACTAATGAGTTAGTTGCGAGATGATGTATTACGGAACGAGTAAAGAGACTTGCCGGTAACGAGATTGAACTAGGTATTGGATATCGACGATCGAATCTCGGGCAAGTAACATACCGATGACAAAGGGAACAACGTATGTTGTTATGCGAGATCTTCGTAGAATATGTAGGAGCCAATATGGGCATCCAGGTCCCGCTATTGGTTATTGACCGAAGATATGTCTCAGTCATGTCTACATTGTTCTCGAACCGTAGGGTCCGCACGCTTAAAGTTACGATGACAGTTATTATGAGTTTATGCATTTTGATGTACCGAAGTTAGTTCGGAGTCCCAGGATGTGATCACGGACATGACGAGGAGTCTCGAAATGGTCGAGACATAAAGATTGATATATTGGACGACTATATTCGGACACCGGAAGCGTTCCGGGGAAGTTTCGGATAAAACCGGAGCACCGGGGGGTTACCGGAACCCCCCGGGGGGTTAATGGGCCTCATGGGCCTAAAGTGGAGAAGAGGAAGGGGCTGCCAGGGCAGGCCGCGCGCCCCTCTCCCCCTAGTCCGAATTGGACAAGGAGGGAGGGGCGGCGCCCCCCTTTCCTCCTCTCCTCCCCTCTCTCCTACTTGGACAAGGAAAGGGAGGGGAGTCCTACTCGACTCCTCCTGCGCGCCTCCTCTAGGGTCGGCCGCACCACCCCCCCCCTTGGATCCTTTATATATGGAGGTAGGGTGCACCCTAGAACACACAAGTTAATCTTGGTGATCGTTCCTTAGCCGTGTGCGGTGCCCCCTTCCACCATATTCCACCTCGATCATATCATTGCAGTGCTTGGGCGAAGCCCTGTGCTGGTAAGAGACATCATCATCGTCACCACGCCGTTGTGCTGACGGAATCTTCCCGCGACACTTTGCTGGATCGGAGCCCGGGGATCGTCATCGAGCTGTACGTGTGCTAGAACTCGGAGGTGCTGGTAACGGTGCTTGGATCGGTGGCATCGAGAAGACGTACGACTACTTCCTACGTGTGTCAACGCTTCCGTTGCGATCTACAAGGGTACGTAGATCATACTCTCCCCTCTCGTTGCTGTGCATCACCATGATCTTGCGTGTGCGTAGGAAATTTTTTGAAATTACTACGTTCCCCAACAGTGGCATCCGAGCCTAGGTTTTATGTGTTGATGTTATATGCACGAGTAGAACACAAGTGAGTTGTGGGCGATATAAGTCATACTGCTTACCAGCATGTCATACTTTGGTTCGGCGGTATTGTTATGAAGCATCCTGGACCGACATTACGCGTACGCTTACGCGAGACTGGTTCTACCGACGTGCTTTGCACACAGGTGGCTGGCGGGTGTCAGTTTCTCCAACTTTAGTTGAACTGAGTGTGGCTACGCCCGGTCCTTGCGAAGGTTAAAACAGCACCAACTTGATAAACTATCGTTGTGGTTTTTGATGCGTAGGTAAGATTGGTTCTTGCTTAAGCCCGTAGCAGCCACGTAAAACTTGCAAGAAACAAAGTAGAGGACGTCTAACTTGTTTTTGCAGGGCATGTTGTGATGTGATATGGTCAAGATATGATGCTAAATTTTATTGTATGCGATGATCATGTTTTGTAACCGAGTTATCGGCAACTGGCAGGAGCCATATGGTTGTTGCTTTATTGTATGCAATGCAATCGCCTGTAATGCTTTACTTTATCACTAAGCGGTAGCGATAGTCGTGGAAGCATAAGATTGGCGAGACGACAATGATGCTACGATGGAGATCAAGGTGTCGCGCCGGTGACGATGGTGATCACGATGGTGCTTCGGAGATGGAGATCACAAGCACAAGATGATGATGGCCATATCATATCACTTATATTGATTGCATGTGATGTTTATCTTTTATGCATCTTATCTTGCTTTGATTGACGGTAGCATTATAAGATGATCTCTCACTAAATTATCAAGAAGTGTTCTCCCTGAGTATGCACCGTTGCGAAAGTTCTTCGTGCTGAGACACCACGTGATGATCGGGTGTGATAGGCTCTACGTTCAAATACAACGGGTGCAAAACAGTTGCACACGCGGAATACTCAGGTTATACTTGACGAGCCAAGCATATACAGATATGGCCTCGGAACACGGAGATCGAAAGGTCGAGCGTGAATCATATAGTATATGATCAACATAGTGATGTTCACCATTGAACTACTCCATCTCACGTGAATGATCGGACATGGTTTTTAGTTGATTGGATCACGTAATCACTTAGAGAATTAGAGGGATGTCTATCTAAGTGGGAGTTCTTTAAGTAATATTAATTGAACTTAAATTTATCATGAACTTAGTACCTGATAGTATCTTGCTTACTTATGTTTGATTGTAGAATAGATAGCCCGTGCTGTTGTTCCGTTGAATTTTAATGCGTCCCTTGAGAAAGCAAAAGTGAAAGATGATGGTAGCAATTACACGGACTGGGTCCGTAAACTTGAGGATTATCCTCATTGCTGCACAGAAGAATATCGTCCTGGAAGCACCGCTGGGTGCCAGGCCTACTGCTGGAGCAACACCAGATGTTATGAACGTCTGGCAGAGCAAAGCTGATGACTACTCGATAGTTCAGTGTGCCATGCTTTACGGCTTAGAATCGGGACTTCAACGACATTTTGAACGTCATGGAGCATATGAGATGTTCCAGGAGTTGAAGTTAATATTTCAAGCAAATGCCCGGATTGAGAGATATGAAGTCTCCAATAAGTTCTATAGCTGCAAGATGGAGGAGAACAGTTCTGTCAGTGAGCATATACTCAAAATGTCTGGGTATAATAATCACTTGATTCAATTGGGAGTTAATCTTCCACATGATTGCATCATTGACAGAATTCTCCAATCACTATCACCTAGCTACAAGAGCTTCGTGATGAACTATAAAATGCAAGGGATGAATAAGACTATTCTCGAGCTCTTCGCAATGCTGAAAGCTGCGGAGGTAGAAATCAAGAAGGAGCATCAAGTGTTGATGGTCAACAAGACCACTAGTTTCAAGAAAAAGGGCAAGAAGAAGGGGAACTTCAAAAAGAACAACAAACAAGTTGCTGCTCAAGAGAAGAAACCCAAATTTGGACCTAAGCCTAAAACTGAGTGCTTCTACTGCAAGCAGACTGGTCACTGGAAGCGGACTGCCCCAAGTATTTGGCGGATAAGAAGGATGGCAAGGTGAACAAAGGTATATGTGATATACATGTTATTGATGTGTACCTTACTAATGCTCGCAGTAGCACCTGGGTATTTGATACTGGTTCTGTTGCTAATATTTGCAACTCGAAACAGGGACTACGGATTAAGCGAAGATTGGCTAAGGACGAGGTGACGATGCGCGTGGGAAATGGTTCCAAAGTCGATGTGATCGCGGTCGGCACGCTACCTCTACATCTACCTTCGGGATTAGTATTAGACCTAAATAATTGTTATTTGGTGCCAGCGTTAAGCATGAACATTATATCTGGATCTTGTTTAATGCGAGACGGTTATTCATTTAAATCAGAGAATAATGGTTGTTCTATTTATATGAGTAATATCTTTTATGGTCATGCACCCTTGAAGAGTGGTCTATTCTTATTGAATCTCGATAGTAGTAATACACATATTCATAATGTTGAAGCCAAAAGATGCAGAGTTGATAATGATAGTGCAACTTATTTGTGGCACTGCCGTTTAGGTCATATCGGTGTAAAGCGCATGAAGAAACTCCATACTGATGGACTTTTGGAACCACTTGATTATGAATCACTTGGTACTTGCGAACCGTGCCTCATGGGCAAGATGACTAAAACACCGTTCTCCGGTACTATGGAGAGAGCAACAGATTTGTTGGAAATCATACATACAGATGTATGTGGTCCGATGAATATTGAGGCTCGTGGCGGATATCGTTATTTTCTCACCTTCACAGATGACTTAAGCAGATATGGGTATATCTACTTAATGAAACATAAGTCTGAAACATTTGAAAAGTTCAAAGAATTTCAGAGTGAAGTTGAAAATCATCGTAACAAGAAAATAAAGTTTCTACGATCTGATCGTGGAGGAGAATATTTGAGTTACGAGTTTGGTGTACATTTGAAAAATTGTGGAATAGTTTCGCAACTCACGCCACCCGGAACACCACGGCGTAATGGTGTGTCCAAACATCGTAATCGTACTTTACTAGATATGGTGTGATCTATGATGTCTCTTACTGATTTACCGCTATCGTTTTGGGGTTATGCTTTAAAGACGGCCGCATTCACATTAAATAGGGCAACATCGAAATCCGTTGAGACGGCACCTTATGAACTGTGGTTTGGTAAGAAACCAAAGTTGTCTTTTCTCAAAGTTTGGGGCTGCGATGCTTATGTGAAAAAGCTTCAACCTGATAAGCGCGAACCCAAATCGGAGAAATGTGTCTTAATAGGATACCCAAAGGAGACTGTTGGGTACACCTTCTATCACAGATCCGAAGGCAAGACTTTTGTTGCTAAATTCGGAGTTTTTCTAGAGAAGGAGTTTCTCTCGAAAGAAGTGAGTGGGAGGAAAGGTAGAACTTGACGAGGTAACTGTACCTGCTCCCTTATTGGAAAGTAGTACATCACAGAAAACTGTTTCAGTGACACCTACACTATAGTGAGGAAGCTAATGATAATGATCATGAAACTTCAGATCAACAAGATACTACTGAACCTCGTAGATCAACCAGAGTGAGATCCGCCAGAGTGGTACGGTAATCCTGTTCTGGAAGTCATGCTACTAGATCATGATGAACCTACGAACTATGAAGAAGCGATGGTGAGCCCAGATTCCGCAAAATGGCTTGAAGCCATGAAATCTGAGATGGGATCCATGTATGAGAACAAAGTATGGACTTTGGTTGACTTGCCCATGATAGGCAAGCAATTGAGAATAAATGGATCTTCAAGAAGAAGACTGACGCTGACGGTAATATTACTGTCTACAAAGCTCGACTTGTCGCAAAAGGTTTTCGACAAGTTCAAGGGATTGACTACGATGAGACCTTCTCACCCGTAGCGATGCTTAAGTCTGTCCGAATCATGTTAGCAATTGCCGCATTTTATGATTATGAGATTTGGCAGATGGATGTCAAAACTGCATTCCTGAATGGATTTCTGGAAGAAGAGTTGTATATGATGCAACCAGAAGGTTTTGTCGATCCAAAGGGAGCTAACAAAGTGTGCAAGCTCCAGCGATCCATTTATGGACTGGTGCAAGCCTCTCGGAGTTGGAATAAACGCTTTGATAGTGTGATCAAAGCATTTGGTTTTATACAGACTTTTGGAGAAGCCTGTATTTACAAGAAAGTGAGTGGGAGCTCTGTAGCATTTCTGATATTATATGTGGATGACATATTACTGATTGGAAATGATATAGAATTTCTGGATAGCATAAAGGGATACTTGAATAAGAGTTTTTCAATGAAAGACCTCGGTGAAGCTGCTTACATATTAGGCATTAAGATCTATAGAGATAGATCAAGACGCTTAATTGGACTTTCACAAAGCACATACCTTGACAAAGTTTTGAAAAAGTTCAAAATGGATCAAGCAAAGAAAAGCAAAGAAAGGGTTCTTGCCTATTTTACAAGGTGTGAAATTGAGTAAATCTCAAAGCCCGACCACTGCAGAAGATAGAGAGAAAATGAAAGATGTTCCCTATGCTTCAGCCATAGGCTCTATCATGTATGCAATGCTGTGTACCAGACCTGATGTGTGCCTTGCTATAAGTCTAGCAGGGAGGTACCAAAGTAATCCAGGAGTGGATCACTGGACAGCGGTCAAGAACATCCTGAAATACCTGAAAAGGACTAAGGATATGTTTCTCTTATATGGAGGTGACAAAGAGCTCATCGTAAAAGGTTACGTTGATGCAAGCTTTGACACTGATCCGGACAATTCTAAATCGCAAACCGGATACGTGTTTACATTAAACGGTGGAGCTGTCGGTTGGTGCAGTTCTAAACAAAGCATCGTAGCGGGATCTACATGTGAAGCGGAGTACATAGCTGCTTCGGAAGCAGCAAATGAAGGAGTCTGGATGAAGGAGTTCATATCCGATCTAGGTGTCATACCTAGTACATCGGGTCCAATGAAAATCTTTTGTGACAATACTGGTGCAATTGCCTTGGCAAAGGAATCCAGATTTCACAAGAGAACCAAGCACATCAAGAGACGCTTCAATTCCATTCGGATCTAGTCCAGGTGGGAGACATAGAGATTTGCAAGATACATACGGATCTGAATGTTGCAGATCCGTTGACTAAGCCTCTTCCACAAGCAAAACATGATCAGCACCAAGACTCCATGGGTGTTAGAATCATTACTGTGTAATCTAGATTATTGACTCTAGTGCAAGTGGGAGACTGAAGGAAATATGCCCTAGAGGCAATAATAAAGTTATTATTTATTTCCTTATATCATGACAAATGTTTATTATTCATGCTAGAATTGTATTAACCGGAAACATAATACATGTGTGAATACATAGACAAACAGAGTGTCACTAGTATGCCTCTACTTGACTAGCTCGTTAATCAAAGATGGTTAAGTTTCCTAACCATAGACAAAGAAGTTGTCATTTGATTAATGAGATAACATCATTAGTTGAATGATCTGATTGACATGACCCATTCCATTAGCTTAGCACCCGATCATTTAGAATGTTGCTATTGCTTTCTTCATGACTTATACATGTTCCTATGACTATGAGATTATGCAACTCCCGTTTGCAGGAGGAACACTTTGTGTGCTACCAAACGTCACAACGTAAATGGGTGATTATAAAGGAGCTCTACAGGTGTCTCCAAAGGTACATGTTGGGTTGGCGTATTTCGAGATTAGGATTTGTCACTCCGATTGTCGGAGAGGTATCTCTGGGCCCTCTCGGTAACGCACATCACATAAGCCTTGCAAGCATTACAACTAATAAGTTAGTTGCGAGATGATGTATTACGGAACGAGTAAAGAGACTTGCCGGTAACGAGATTGAACTAGGTATTGGATACCGACGATCGAATCTCGGGCAAGTAACATACCGATGACAAAGGGAACAACGTATGTTGTTATGCGGTCTGACCGATAAAGATCTTCGTAGAATATGTAGGAGCCAATATGGGCATCCAGGTCCCGCTATTGGTTATTGACCGGAGACGCATCTCAGTCATGTCTACATTGTTCTCGAACCATAGGGTCCGCACGCTTAACGTTACAATGACAGTTATTATGAGTTTATGAATTTTGATGTACCGAAGGAGTTCGGAGTCCCGGATGAGACCACGGACATGACGAGGAATCTCGAAATGGTCGAGACATAAAAATCGATATATTGGACAACTATATTCGGACACCGGAAGGTTCCAGGGATTCGATAAAACCGGAGAACCGGAGAGTTACCGGAATCCCCCGGGGAGTAACGGGCCTCATGGGCTAAAGGGGAAAGAGAGAGGCTGCCAGGGCAGGCCGCGCGCCCCCTCGCCCCCTAGTCCGAATTGGACAAGGAGGGAGGGGCGGCGCCCCCCCCTTCCTCCTCTCCTCCCCTCCCTCCTAGACTCCTACTCCTACTACATGGAAGGACTCCTAGTTGGACTAGGAAAGGGGGAATCCTACTCCCGGTGGGAGTAGGACTCCCCTAGGGCGCGCCATAGAGAGGGCCGGCCCTCCCCTCCTCCACTTCTTTATATACGGGGGCAGGGGGCACCCTAGAACACACAAGTTGATCCTGGTGATCGTTCCTTATCCGTGTGCGGTGCCCCCCTCCACCATATTCCACATCGGTCATATTATAGCGGTGCTTAGGCGAAGCCCTGCGATGGTAGAACATCAAGATCGTCACCACGCCGTCGTGCTGACGGAACTCTTCCCCGACACTTTGCTGGATCGGAGTCCGGGGATCGTCATCGAGCTGAACATGTGCCAAGAACTCGGAGGTGCCGGTGTAACGGTGCTTGGATCGGTCGGATCGTGAAGACGTACGACCACATCAACCGCGTTGTGCTAACGCTTCCGCATTCGGTCTACGAGGGTACGTAGACAACACTCTCCCCTCTCGTTGCTATGCATCACCATGATCTTGCGTGTGTGTAGGAATTTTTTTGAAATTACGACGTTCCCCAAAAAGTGGCATCCGAGCCTACGTTTTATATGTTGATGTTATATGCACGAGTAGAACACAAGTGAGTTGTGGGCGATATAAGTCATACTGCTTACCAACATGTCATACTTTGGTTCGGCGGTATTGTTGGACGAAGCGGCCCGGACCAACATCACGCGTACGCTTACGCGAGACCGGTTCTCCCGACGTGCTTTGCACAGAGGTGGCTTGCGGGTGACAGTTTCTCCAACTTTAGTTGAACCGAGTGTGGCTACGCCCGGTCCTTGCGAAGGTTAAAACAGCACCAACTTGACAAACTATCGTTGTGGTTTTGATGCGTAGGTAAGATTAGTTCTTGCTTAAGCCCGTAGCAGCCACGTAAAACTTGCAACAACAATGTAGAGGACGTCTAACTTGTTTTTGCAGGGCATGTTGTGATGTGATATGGTCAAGACATGATGCTAAATTTTATTGTATGAGATGATCATGTTTTGTAACCGAGTTATCGGCAACTGGCAGGAGCCATATGGTTGTCGCTTTATTGTATGCAATGCAACCGCACTGTAATGCTTTACTTTATCACTAAGCGGTAGCGATAGTCGTGGAAGCATAAGATTGGCGAGACGACAACGATGCTACGATGGAGATCAAGGTGTCGCGCCGGTGACGATGGTGATCACGACGGTGCTTCGAAGATGGAGATCATAAGCACAAGATGATGATGGCCATATCATATCACTTATATTGATTGCATGTGATGTTTATCTTTTATGCATCTTGTCTTGCTTTGATTGGCGGTAGCATTATAAGATGATCTCTCACTAATTATCAAGAAGTGTTTTCCGTGAGTATGCACCGTTGCGAAAGTTCTTCGTGCTGAGACACCACGTGATGATCGGGTGTGATAGGCTCTATGTTCAAATACAACGGGTGCAAAACAGTTGCACACGCGGAATACTCAGGTTATACTTGACGAGCCAAGCATATACAGATATGGCCTCGGAACACGGAGACCGAAAGGTCGAGCGTGAATCATATAGAAGATATGATCAACATAATGATGTTCACCAATGAAACTACTCCATCTCACGTGATGATCGGACATGATTTAGTTGATTTGGATCACGTAATCACTTAGAGGATTAGAGGGATGTCTATCTAAGTGGGAGTTCTTTTAGTAAATTAATTGAACCTAAATTTATCATGACCTTAGTCCTGGTAGTATTAGCATATCTATGTTGTAGATCAATAGCTCGCGTTGTTGCATTCATATGTTTATTTTGATATGTTCCTAGAGAAAATTGTGTTGAAAGATGTTAGTAGCAATGATGCGGATTGGATCCGTGATCTGAGGTTTATCCTGATTGCTGCACAGAAGAATTATGTCCTTGATGCACCGCTAGGTGACAGACCTATTGCAGGAGCAGATGCAGACGTTATGAAACATTTGGCTAGCTCAATATGATGACTACTTGATAGTTTAGTGCATCATGCTTAACGGCTTAGAATCGGGACTTCAAAGACGTTTTGAACGTCATGGACCATATGAGATGTTCCAGGAGTTGAAGTTAATATTTCAAGCAAATACCCGAGTTGAGAGATATGAAGTCTCCAACAAGTTCTATAGCTAAAAGATGGAGGAGAATCGCTCAACTAGTGAGCATGTGCCCAGATTGTTTGAGTACTACAATCGGTTGAATCAAGTGGGAGTTAATCTTCCAGATAAGATAGTGATTGACAAAATTCTCTAGTCACCATCACCAAGTTAGTAGAACTTCGTGATGAACTATAATATGCAAGGGATAACGGAAACGATGCCCAAGCTCTTCGTAATGCGAAAATTGACGAAGGTAGAAATCGAGAAAAACATCAAGTGTTGATAGTAGACAAGACCACTAGTTTCAAGAAAAGGGCAGAGGGAAGAAGGGGAACTTCAAGAAGAACAGCAAGCAAGTTGCTGCTCAAGTGAAGAAGCCCAAGTCTAGTCCTAAGCCTGAGACTAAGTGTTTCTACTGCAAAGGGACTGATCACTGGAAGCGGAACTACCCCAAGTGATTGGCAGATAAGAAGGATGGCAAAGTAAACATAAGTATATTTGATATACATGTTATTGATGTGTACTTTACTAGTATTTATAACAACCCCTCAGTATTTGATACTAGTTCAGTTGCTAAGATTAGTAACTCGAAACGGGAGTTGCAGAATAAACAGAGACTAGTTAAGGGTGAAGTGACGATGTGTGTTGGAAGTGGTTCCAAGATTGATATGATCATCATCGCACACTCCCTATACTTTCGGGATTAGTGTTGAACCTGAATAAGTGTTATTTGATGTTTGTGTTGCACATGAATATGATTTGATCATGTTTATTGTAATATGGTTATTCATTTAAATAAGAGAATAAATTGTTGTTCTGTTTACATGAATAAAAACCTTATATGGTTACACACCCAATGAAAATAGTTCGTTGGATCTCGATCGTAGTAATACACATAATCATAATATTGAAACCAAAAGATGTAAAGTTAATAATGATAGTGCAACTTATTTGTGGCACTGCTGTTTAGGTCATATTGGTGTAAAGCGCATGAACAAACTCCATGCTGATGGGCTTTTGGAATCACTTGATTATGAATCAGTTGATGTTTGCGAACCATGCCTCATGGGCAAGATGACTAAGACTCCGTTCTTCAGAACAATGGAGCGAGCAACAAATTTGTTGGAAATCATACATACTGATGTATGTGGTCCGATGAATATTGAGACTCGCGACAGGTATCATTATTTTCTGAACTTCACAGATGATTTGAGCAGATATGGGTATATCTACTTGATGAAACATAAGTCTGAAACATTTGAAAACTTCAAAGAATTTCAGAGTGAAGTGGAAAATCATCGTGACAAGAAAATAAAGTTTCTACGATCTGACCGCGGAGACAAATATTTGAGTTACGAGTTTGGTCTTCAGTTAAAACAATATGGAATACTTTCACAAACTCATGCCACATGGAACACCACATCATAATGGTGTTTCCGAACGTCATAACCGTACTTTATTGGATATAGTGCAATCTATGATGTCTCTTACCGATCTACCACTATCGTTTTGGGGTTATGCATTAGAGACAGCTGCATTCACGTTAAAAGGGCACCATCTAAATCCGTTGAGACAACGCCTTATGAACTGTGGTTTGGCAAGAAGCCAAAGTTGTCGTTTCTTAAAAGTTTGGGGTTGTAATGCTTATGTGAAAAAGTTTCGTCCTGATAAGCTCAAACCCAAATCAGAAAAGTGTGTCTTCATAGGATACCCAAAAGTTACTGTTGGGTACACCTTCTATCACAGATCCAAAGGCAAGACTTTTGTTGCTAAATTCGGAAACTTTCTGGAGAAGGAGTTTCTCTCGAAAGAAGTGAGTGGGAGGAAAGTAGAACTTGATGAGGGTAACTGTACCTCCTCCCTTATTGGAAAGTAGTACATCACAGAAACCGGTTTCTGTGACACCTACACCAATTAGTGAGGAAGCTAATGATGATGATCATGAAACTTCAGATCAAGTTACTACCAAATCTCGTAGGTAAACCAGAGTGAGATCCGCACCAGAGTGGTATGGTAATCCTGTTCGGGAAGTCATGTTACTAGACCATGACGAACTTGCGAACTATGAGGAAGTGATGATGAGCCCAGATTCCGCGAAATGGTTTGAGGCCATGAAATCTGAGATATGATCCATGTATGAGAACAAAGTATGGACTTTGATGGATTTGCCCGATGATCGGCAAGCCATAAAAAATAAATGGATCTTCAAGAGGAAGACGGACGCTGATAGTAGTGTTACTATCTACAAAGCTAGAATTGTCGCAAAAGGTTTTCGACAAGTTCAAGGTGTTGACTACGATGAGAGCTTCTCACTCGTATCTATGCTTGAGTCTGTCCGAATCATGTTAGTAATTGCCGCATTTTATGAAATCTGGCAAATGGATAAACAAAACTGCATTCCTTAATGGATTTATTAAAGAAGAGTTGTATATGATGCTACCAGAAGGTTTTGTCAATCCGAAAGGTGCTAACAAAATGTGCAAACTCCAGCGATCCATCTGTGGACTGGTGCAAGCATCTCAGAGTTGGAATATACGCTTTGATGAGTTGATCAAAGCATATAGTTTTATACAGACTTGCGGTGAAGCCTGTATTTACGAGAAAGTGAGTGGGAGCACTACAACATTTCTATAAGTATATGTGAATGACATATTGTTGATCGGAAATAATGTAGAATTATTATGTAAAGCATAAAGGAGTGTTTGAAAGGAGTTTTTCAAAGAAAGACTTCGGTGAAGCTGCTTACATATTGAGCTTCAAGATCTATAGAGATAGATCAAGACGCTTGATAAGTTTTTTCAATGAGTACATACCTTGACAAGATTTTGAAGTAGTTCAAAATGGAGCAGTCAAAGAAAACAGTTCTTGCCTGTATTACAAGGTGTGAAGTTGAGTAAGACTCAAAGCCCGACCACGGCAGAAGATAGAAAGAGAATGAAAGTCATTCCCTATGCCTTGGCCATAGGTTCTATAAAGTATGTCATGCTATATACCAGATCTATTGTATACCCTGCACTGATTTGGCAAGCGAGTATAATAGTGATCTAGGAGTAGATCACTGGACAATGGTCAGAATTATCCTTAGTAAAATAGGGATATGTTTCTCGATTATGGACGTGACAAAAAGGTTCGTCGTAAAGGGTTACGTCGATGCAAGTTTTTGACACTGATCCAGATAATTCTATGTCTCAATCTGGATACATATTGAAAGTGGGAGCAATTAGCTAGAGTAGCTCCGTGCAGAGCATTGTAGACATAGAATTTTGCAAAATACATACGGATCTTAATTTGGCAGGCCCGTTGAATAAATTTCTCTCATAAGGAAAACATGATCACTCTATGGGTGTTAATCACATAGCGATGTGAATTAGATTATTGAATCTATTAAACCCTTTGGGTGTTAGTCACATGGAGATGTGAACCAATCACATAAAGATGTGAACTATTGGTGTTAATCACATAGCGATGTGAACTAGATTCTAGATTATTGACTCTAGTGCAAGTGGGAGACTGAAGGAAATATGCCCTAGAGGCAATAATAAAGTTATTATTTATTTCCTTATATCATGACAAATGTTTATTATTCATGCTAGAATTGTATTAACCGGAAACATAATACATGTGTGAATACATAGACAAACAGAGTGTCACTAGTATGCCTCTACTTGACTAGCTCGTTAATCAAAGATGGTTATGTTTCCTAACCATAGACATGAGTTGTCATTTGATTAACGGGATCACATCATTAGGTGAATGATCTGATTGACATGACCCATTCCATTAGCTTAGCACCCGATCGTTTAGTATATTGCTATTGCTTTCTTCATGACTTATACATGTTCCTATGACTATGAGATTATGCAACTCCCGTTTTCCGGAGGAACACTTTGTGTACTACCAAACATCACAACGTAAATGGGTGATTATAAAGGTGCTCTACAGGTGTCTCCAAAGGTAAATGTTGGGTTGGCGTATTTCGAGATTAGGATTTGTCACTCCGATTGTCGGAGAGGTATCTCTGGGCCCTCTCGGTAATGCACATCACATAAGCCTTGCAAGCATTGCAACTAATGAGTTAGTTGCGAGATGATGTATTACGGAACGAGTAAAGAGACTTGCCGGTAACGAGATTGAACTAGGTATTGGATACCGATGATCGAATCTCGGGCAAGTAACATACCGATTACAAAGGGAACAACGTATGTTGTTATGCGGTCTGACCGATAAAAGATCTTCGTAGAATATGTAGGAGCCAATATGGGCATCCAGGTCCCGCTATTGGTTATTGACCGGAGACGTGTCTCGGTCATGTCTACATTGTTCTCGAACCGTAGGGTCCGCACGCTTAAGGTTTCGATGACAGTTATATTATGAGTTTATGAGTTTTGATGTACCGAAGGAGTTTGGAGTCCCGGATGAGATCGGGGACATGACGAGGAGTCTCGAAATGGCCGAGACGTAAAAATCGATATATTAGACGACTATATTCGGACATCGGAAAGGTTCCGAGTGATTCGAGTATTTTTCGGAGTACCGGAGAGTTACGGGAATTCGCCGGGGACTATATGGGCCTTATTGGGCTTTAGGGGAAAGAGATAGGAGAGGTTGGGCGCCCCCCAAGGCCTAGTCCGAATTGTACTAGGGGGAAGGGCTGCGCCCCCTCCTTCCTTCTCTTCTCTTTTCCCTTGCCTTGACTCCTACTCCTACTACATGGAAGGACTCCTAGTTGGGGAAAGGGGGAATCCTACTCCCGGTGGGAGTAGGACTCCCCTATGGCGCGCCATAGAGAGGGCCGGCCCTCCCCTCCTCCACTCCTTTATATACGGGGGCAGGGGGCACCCCATAGACACACAAGTTGATCTTCGTGATCGTTCCTTAGCCGTGTGCGGTGCCCCCCTCCACCATATTCCACCTCGGTCATATTATAGCGGTGCTTAGGCGAAGCCCTGCGATGGTAGAACATCAAGATCGTCACCACGCCATTGTGCTGACGGAACTCCTCCCCGAAGCTTTGCTGGATCGGAGCCCGGGGAACGTCATCGAGCTGAACGTGCGCCAAGAACTCGGAGGTGCCGGAGTAACGGTGCTTGGATCGGTCGGATCGTGAAGACATACGACCACATCAACCGCGTTGTGCTAACGCTTCCGCATTCGGTCTACGAGGGTACGTAGACAACACTCTCCCCTCTCGTTGCTATGCATCACCATGATCTTGCGTGTGCGTAGGAAATTTTTTAAAATTACTACGTTCCGCAATAGTCCTGCCACAGTTCTTTGCTCTAGTTTCTGCCCTACACGTGTTAGGTTCTACTTCATATATGCAACTTGCTATACTGTCTGCTCTAGATGTGTTTAGTTACATTTCATATGTGAAGTTGCTGTTTACCTTCTCTTTGTCAAATCGTATGACTTGCTTTATCACTGTTATATTAGTCATGCTTTATCTAGTATTTCTGTTAATAAAATCATTTGGTAAATTGCTCATATTTCCAACAATCCAAAAACCTTATTATAGGCAATTTACCCCGAGTGGTTTTGCTGCTTCCATGAGACCTCCTATGTTTGAGGGTATCCACTATAAGAGGTGGCGCGTGAGAGCAGTCTTATGGTTTCAAACCATGAGTTGCTATGATGCCACTCTCGGCAAACCTGAAGGAGAGCTTGATGCTCAATAAGCACAAGCTTTTCCGAAAATGGATACTTTGTTTAAGGCTGCTCTCTTGAGTGTTCTTGGTGAGAACATAGTTGATGCTTATGCGTCAATTGATAATGGAAAAGATATGGGGGATGCACTCGAGGCCAAGTTTGGGGTCTCGGATGCTGGCACTGAGCTGTACATCATGGAGCAATTCTATGATTACAGGATGACTGAAGAGCGCTCCGTGGTTGAGCAAGCTCATGAGATACAGTCATTTGCTAGAGAACTTGAGCACTTCAGTTGTACGCTACCGGACAAGTTTGTTGCCGGAGGTATCATCACTAAGCTTCCTCCTTCATGGAGGAACTTTGCTACCTTGCTGAAGCATAGGAGGCAGGAGTTTTCCGTCCCGGATCTCATTGCCACTCTTGATGTGGAAGAAAAGGCGAGAACAAAGGACACACATGCTCGAGGTATTGAGGGAGGATCTAGTGCCAATGTGGTACAGAAGCAGAACTTCCAGCCCCACAAGTTCAAGAACAAGGGCAAGTTTGATGTTAATGCAAAGTTTGATGGGAAGAACAAGGCTGTGCAACACACGAACTTCAAGAAGAAGAATGGCAAGAAGAAAGGTGCTTGTCATGTGTGTGGGGATCCTGATCATTGGGCTCCTAGTTGCCCTAATCGCTTTGACAAGCGTCATCGTGGGAAAGGCGGCAAGACCGCTAATGTTGTCATTGGAGACACTGACATGAAGGATGCTGGGTATGGTATATTTCCCACTATTCTTTCAGTATGTCATTCTCCTGATTGGTTGATTGACACGGGTGCTAATGTGCATGTATGCGGTGATATTTCCATGTTTTCGTCTTATCAGACTGCAGGGACTTCAACCATGCTGATGGGCAACGGTTCAAGTGCTTCTGCTCATGGTGTTGGCATGGTCGATCTGAAGTTTACTTCGGGGAAGATCGTGCGACTGAAGAACATGCATTATGTCCCCTCCGTCAATAAAAATCTTGTTAGCGGATCTCTTCTATGTAGAGATGGCTACAAGCTTGTCTTTGAGTCGAATAAATTTGTAATATCCAAGTATGGAACCTTTGTTGGTAAAGGCTATGAGTCAGGAGGCCTGTTTCATTTATCCTTATCAGACGTTTGCAATAAAGTTGTTAATCATATTTGCAACAATAGTGAATCCAATGTGTGGCATTCACGACTTTGTCATGTTAACTTTGGTTGCATGTCGCGACTAGCGAAGTTGAACTTAATCCCTAGTTTTACCCCTGTCAAGGGATCTAAGTGTCAAGTGTGTGTGCAAGCTAAGCAACCTCGTAAGTCTCACACAACTGCGGAAAGGAGAAATCTTGCACCACTAGAGCTCATACATTCAGATCTATGTGAAATGAATGGTGTTTTGACAAAAGGTGGAAAGAAATATTTCATGACGTTAATTGGTGACTCCACTAGATACTGCCGTGTGTATCTTCTGAAATCTAAGGATGAGGCTTTGAACTTTTTCAAGATCTATAAAGCTGAAGTGGAAAACCAACTTGATCGAAAAATCAAGAGGCTTAGGTCTGACCGTGGTGGAGAGTATTTTTCCAATGAACTTGCTTTTTATGCGGAACATGGTATAATCCATGAGAGGACGCCTCCCTATTCACCTCAGTCAAATGGGGTGGCCGGAAAAAAGAACCGTACTCTAACAGATTTGGTTAACGCCATGTTAGACACTTCGGGTCTCTCCAAGGCATGGTGGGGGGAGGCGATATTGACTGCATGTCATGTCCTAAACCGAGTTCCCACAAAGAATAAAGAGATAACTCCAGTCGAGGAATGGGAGAAGAAAAGGTTAAAACTCTCTTATCTACGAACATGGGGTTGTTTGGCGAAAGTCAATGTTCCAATTCCAAAGAAGCGGAAACTTGGACCAAAGACTGTGGATTGTGTTTTCCTGGGATATGCTTTTCATAGCATTGGCTATAGATTCTTGGTTGTAAAATCTGAGGTACCTGACTTACATGTCGGTATGATCATGGAGTCGAATGATGCGACTTTCTTTGAATATATCTTTCCCATGAAGGATATGGCTACCTCATCTAATCAGGAGATGCCTAGTTCATCAAATCAGGAACTAGATACAATTACCGAACCTGCCATTTTGATGGAACACTTTGAAAGTCCTGTGGAGGAGAACAATGAAGTTCCTACTAGTAGCAAGAGATAGAGGACTGCAAAGTCCTTTGGTGATGATTTTCTTGTGTATCTTATAGATGACACTCCCAGTTCTATTTCAGAGGCCTATGCATCTGAAGATGCTGAGTACTGGAAGGAAGCGATTCGTAGCGAGATGGATTCCATCTTGGCGAATGAAATCTGGGAGATAACTGATCGTCCTTATGGGTGCAAACCTATAAGATGCAAATGAGTATTCAAGAAGAAGCTTAGGCCTGATGGTACTATTGAAAAGTACAAGGCTCAGCTCGTGGCTAAGGGTTATACCCAAAAGGAAGGTGAAGACTTCTTTGATACTTACTCACCTGTGGCTCGACTGACCACTATTCGATTTCTACTTTCACTAGCTGCCTCGCATGGTCTTCTCGTTCATCAAATGGATGTTAAGACTACTTTCCTAAATGGAGAGTTGGACGAGGAAATTTATATGGAACAACCAGATGAGTTTGTACTAGATGGTTAGGAAGGGAAAGTGTGCAAGTTGCCGAAGTCTTTGTACGGACTTAAGCAAGCACCCAAACAGTGGCATGAGAAGTTTGAAAGAACTTTAAGAGCTGCAGGCTTTGTTGTGAACGAAGCTGACAAATGTGTGTACTATCGCCATGGTGGGGGCGAGGGAGTTATCCCGTGCTTGTATGTTGATGACATACTAATTTTCGGAACAAATCTGAATGTTATTAAGGAGGTCAAGGATTTCCTATCTCGTTGTTTTGAGATGAAGGATTTAGGAGTGGCTGATGTCATTCTGAACATCAAGTTGTTGAGAGACGATGTGGCTGATGTCATTCTGAACATCAAGTTGTTGAGAGACGATGATGGTGGGATTACTTTGCTTCAATCTCACTATGTGGAAAAGATCTTGAGTCGCTTTGGCTATAGTGACTGCAAGCCCTCTCCAACACCATATGATGCGAGTTTGTTACTTCGAAATAATCGAAGAATTGCCAGAGATCAATTGAAATATTCTCAGATTATTGGCTCGCTTATGTACTTAGCAAGTGCTACAAGACCTGACATCTCTTTTGCTGTTAGCAAACTGAGTCGGTTTGTCTCAAAACCAGGAGATGTACATTGGAAAGCTCTAAAGAGAGTTTTGCGTTATTTGAAAGGCACTGCAAATTATGGAATTCACTACACAGGGCATCCAAAGGTGCTTGAAGGGTATAGTGACTCGAACTGGATCTCAGATGCTGATGAGATAAAGGCCACGAGCGGTTATGTATTCACTCATGGAGGTGGCGCTGTTTCTTGGAAGTCTTGCAAGCAGACCATCTTAACGAGCTCAACAATGGAAGCAGAACTCACAGCACTAGATATAGCTACGGTTGAAGCAGATTGGCTTCGCCGGCTCTTGAATGACTCGCCGGTTGTTGAGAAACCTGTACCGGGTATCCTTATGAACTGCGACAATCAAACTGTGATCACGAAAGTGAGCAGCTCAAAGGATAACATGAAGTCATCAAGACACGTTCAGAGAAGGCTAAAGTCTGTCAGGAAAACGAAAAACTCCAGAGTTATTGCGTTGGATTATATCCAAACGTCTAAAAATCTGGCAGATCCTTTTACTAAGGGTCTATCACGTAATGTGATAGATAATGCATCGAGGGAGATGGGTATGAGACCCACAATATGAGTTGTTCGCAGTGGTAACCTATTCTTTGTGATCAGTGATCCCGTGAATTAGATGTGAAAGACAAGCTGTTGGTCAACTGAGAGGAGAGTATCCTTACTATTTACAATACCACTCCATGAAGATGCAATACTCTCCTAATCTGCATGGCAGGTTGATGTATATCTTAATGTGTTCTAAGTGGCTTATTTAAGCAGAGATGTTATCCTGCAGAACATCTTTTGAAGAACACACCTATATGAGTCTGATTGTCAAACGTCGCAGTCTATGAGAGTAGGGTTCTCTCTAGTAAACTCATGAAAGGTCACGGAGTATGACGCATAAGCTCCACCCGCGGGGAAGACCCATGGTAGCCACGTATCGGTCAAGGCTTTATGTGAAGCTAGATTCGCAGAAAACTTGCAGTTCAAGGCCCAGTCCACTATTCAAGTTGCTTACTAGTGTAGCATAGAGTTCTAGGTGGAAGTTCAACTTAACAGTCTCCACTGCAGTACCGGTATATAAAACAGTGTTTTGAAACCAAAGGCAAATTTCTGTGTGCCTCTGGGATCTGGTGGGGGATTGCTGGAATTTAGTCTATTTTGGGCAGCCCAATAACTATTTCAGAAATTCCTAATAAATCCTAGAGGCCCACTCAGCCCATTTGTGCAAGGCAAGGGATACTACTAAAGTTTAGTCCCACATTGCTAGTTTGGTGGGAGTTGGACCTCCTTATAAGGGAGGTTCTTTCCCCACATGTACGAGCATGAGAATAAGAGGGATATCCACGCGCGCTCCTCCTCCGCCGCCTGCCTCGCCACGCCACGCCTCGTCACGACGCGCCGCAGGTTGCGGGAATGAGACGAGCCGATATCTAAATTTTTGCCACGCACTACAGGTATACGAAAGGTCACACGGAAGCTGAAAAGATTTTTGCGAAAGAGGAGTTTGAATGCGAACGGTGCAGCCCTTCGGCTGCTGGCTGTTCGCTACGCCTCCGTCTCTTCGTTTCGCCTCCCGTCGCTGCTCTCTTGCGCCTATAAAAGGGAGGTCGCTCCTCCCAGAGAGACGCACCAGAACTTCTCCTTCCTCTCGCCACCGGTTCCATTCCCTGAGCTACCGCTATCTTCCTCATCCCGACTTGCGGCGTGCACCGCGAGTCGGGACAGTAGGCCTCCGAAACCGCACCTCTTTGAGTCCTGTACGGGAGAAGGGTGATAAGGTTTTTGGGGAGCGCTCCGCGCGACTACTGACTTCTTCATCACGGACACCGACGACTACTTCCCCGACGACGACTTCTTCCCTGACGTCGACGACCTCATCAACGACATGGCTGGAGAGGACGTCGACCCCAAGTCTAGTGCTTCTGCTGCTGCTGTCCCGTACGTGTTTATGCTCTTTCTGTTAGAGGTCCTGCCACAGTTCTTTGCTCTAGTTTCTGCCCTACATGTGTTAGGTTCTACTTCATATATGCAACTTGCTATACTGTCTGCTCTAGATGTGTTTAGTTACATTTCATATGTGAAGTTGCTGTTTACCTTCTCTTTGTCAAATCGCATGACTTGCTTTATCACTGTTATATTAGTCATGCTTTATCTAGTATTTCTGTTAATAAAATCATTTGGTAAATTGCTCATATTTCCAATATGTACCACAAGATTATTTCTATGATTCTATGAGCCAGGCCCCTCGGTTGCCCCTCGGTTTATATAGGTATGGGTGGGGTGGGGGGGGGGGGGGGGGGGGAGGTCCCAGGGTACAAGATCCTAGTCGGCTACATGCGGGGAGGCAACGTCCTCCACAGACAGGCCCGTATGGGGCACATGTGCAGGATGTGCAACTGCACAGGGCCCCCCAAGAAAATGGGGCCCCAAATTAGTTTTTACTACATCCATCTGTACATGAAGAAATTAGACAATTCACTCCGGAACACAAAGCACTAGCTACATAGAGTAATTACTCCTTGATAAATCTGGACAGGTCTTTTGGTCTTCTCTCCTTTGATTACTTTCTCGGAGACGCATGCCTTTTTCACTCTTTGCCTTTGGTCTTCTCAATGGCAGCATTGATGGGACTACTTGTTGATGTGATTTTTTCTCTCTAAATTGTTACAATATCACTTCAACTACCAAAGGACCACAGTCATTTTTGGTGCTTTCATTTTAAGAAAATGAAAATGAGGGGAATTATTTTTTAAAATGTAGCACTTCAGAATTGTGCTTGAAATTCTCTAATGGAGATGAACTTGAAGATTTTGTGGAAAAAAGTTCCAAAAAGATTGGTTGTTGCAACTAAAATACAGATTGGTAGATATTAATTCATAATTTTACACAATTTTTTTGCACCACATAGCTCTTGGAAAAATTGTGTTGTGCATATGTTAAATTATAAAAAACTTCTTTCCCTAACGGTTTTTTCTTAGTGACCGGGCCTGAACTTTGATTTTGCACTGGGCCCCCAAATCCTCAGATACGGCCCTGTCCACAGATCCAGCTTCTTGTCGCGTACACCAAAGTCTTCTGGAACCTTTCGTCGCTGCACAGAAAATACGATTTCATGGTTTAGTTCGTGACAAGCGATTATATAGTGCCGCTGTGCTTTTTGAATCTGGGACAAAAGTGAATGGGAACTGATTTTTCAGTTATTTTTTTATCAAGAGCTAGGCATATTTTTTTAGAGGCAATATCTCACTACCATAGTTCTGTTGGCCTTATTTTCTGTCCATTCATTACCTCTGATGCTAGTAAATCTTCCATTTTATATTCCATCTACCTGCTACATAACATGTGTTTTTTGTTCAAGTTTAGTTTTTGCTCCCATTTTAGTTCAGTTAAGTTAGAGAGCAACATTCAAAATTCAGGCAAAACCAAACTTGTTTTTTCCTCCAAAACCTAGAGAAATCCAGGAAAAAACGAAAACCAAAAAAAAAAAGCAATCTCAAACCCGAAAATGCCAACAGAAAAAACCGAAATCCGGAGGGAGAGCCCAACATGCGACATGTGGCTGCGGCTGGGTGTCCCACTTGGCACTTCGTCTAAACCTCCACAAATCGATCTCCCATACAGTCACCACCGTCGCCCACTCCACTGAGCTCCTCCACACATGCCACCGATGCCGAGCACCAGATACGCCACCGCCGCCGCCCGACCATGCGCCTTCCCGATCTGCCACCCCTCCGAGCTCACCGCCGACTTACCCCACCACCTCAACGTTGACATCCCTGACAACCCCACCGAGGTTATACTTGCTAAAAATGTGGTACATTCCATTCTATACGTGTGGTACTTTATGCAGTCAATTATCGGTGTTGTCAATTATTTTCAGTCATTTTCATTGGTATACATTTTCAGGCCATATTCAGTCATAAGTATTCTCTATGTGTCACTATGTATGAGTGTCTCTCATTCTTATTATCATTAGGCTCTTTCTCTGTCCATCTTCAGGTTTCCGTTATTTATACAGGGAGTGGCAACGCCTGCATGGCTTCAGTTTTTTGAGACAAAACATCAACAATGCAGCAATCTCGAACACACAACAAGTAGAGAAAAAAGAGTGATTATCTCAGTTGCATTGTACATGCTCAGATTTTCATTTTTTGCTCGGTTGCAATTTGTTCAGAAAGCTGATCTCTCTCTCTCTTTTTTAGGTTTGGAAGCACTTTTTTAACACAGATTAGCGCGCTGGTGGAATCCCAACCCGGAGGATTTTTAGTGAGCGATGCCGGCCTTATTAGCGGATCGTTGCCTGCCATATTCCCGGGTCCTTCGGCGCCGCCAATACCACCAGAGATCCCTTTTTCGTGATCCCAAATTGCAGATCGATTTCACCACCGGCCTCGTCTGATCTGGCAGGTCGCAAATCGTTTCCTGAATCTGACTCCTCCCCTCCCTCCAATTCCGGTTCCAACGCTGAGATTTTGCAGGGCGCGAGAGGTATATAAATTCAAGGCTCCATCTCTTTTTGCCAAAACAAACTCAAAGATTGATCGGTGACTTAGATTTTTCTGTTTGTTATTAGGTCATCCGACGACGCAGCGGGGATGTCTAATAAGCGCCGGGGACATGATGACCAACGTCAACATGCCGGCGGCGGCAGTGAAAAGAGGCCGCGGCGGCTCAAGCATCTGTACCTTGTGTTGGATGACTGGGCCAAGGGGTACAGCATCCACAAGATCCAAGCCGACAGCTTCGACTCTGACTCTGACTCTGATGACCAGCACAGCGGCGCTGCCCGGCACCTCCCGGAGCCTCAGGCCCTGCGGTTAGAGTGCCCGGTTGGCCCTGTGCCTCATTCCGGCATGTCGTTCTCTGCCTTGGGCACCAAGATCTTTACCTTCATGAACCAGCGATGCAGCCTCATCTACGACACCAAGACGGCCGCTCTGGCGATTGGCGCCCATGCCCCTGCTGACATGGTCTGTGGCTTCGGCATCACCGTGGTTGTTGGTGAGATGCTCTATGCATTATCTTACCACTTTCGTGAGAAACAACACTCCTTTGGGGTCATGTCATGGGGGTCCACCACGCCGGATGCGCTGCAAGGGAGAGCTGCAGATCGCAGATCAACGCTCCACGCGCTCCTTCATAGTATCGGTATAAAAATCACTTTAGGCCTGTAGCATTTTGGATGTAGAAACTGTTTGGCTTGTTCCAAAATCCCTGCTTGACTATCACTAGTTTATGTTGTGCTTTGTCGTCCTAGAAAAAGTGGAATCAATAAAAAGTTTTGTTAGCTTGGAAGTTGGGCTTTACTTGATCCGTGTGTTCTATTTTTTAATATGCTAGTTATTGATGTATGTCACTAGATCTGTTGTTGCTGAAACATATACATGTAGGAATATGGCCATGGTCCTATGTTTGAACAAAATTGAGATGTGGTACTCTTGCTCTTTCCAAAGCAAGCTAAATTTAGACATTGGACCTCAGGTCTCTAGATTTGCACCCACTAAGTTCTGCCATTACATGAAAGAGCTAGTAATTAGGAGTGTAAGAATAAATCCCGAGGCATACCGTCGATCATCCGAGGACCAAGCAATCACACAAGCACGACACCGAGATTTGTTAACGAGGTTCATCGATATGGCTACATCCCCGGGGCCTGACTACGGGCGCTCCTCCCCGTGACACCGTCACAATACCGCACACCGGCCACCCGGGCGCCGGCACATGCCGCCGGCTCCCCCTTACGAGCCTGTGCTATTATGTTGGCATATGTTACATCGTGTGTCTACCTCCTGTATATAAGAGGCTGAAGAAAATATGCCCTAGAGGCAATAATAAAGTTATTAGTTATTTCCTTATATCATGATAAATGTTTATTATTCATGCTGGAATTGTATTAATCGGAAACATAATACATGTGTGAATACATAGACAAACAGAGTGTCACTAGTATGCCTTTACTTGACTAGCTCGTTAATCAAAGATGGTTATGTTTTCTAACCATGAACAAAGAGTTGTTATTTGATTAACGAGGTCACATCATTAGTTGAATGATCTGATTGACATGACCCATTCCATTAGCTTAGCATCCGATCGTTTAGTATGTTGCTATTGCTTTTCTTCATGACTTATACATGTTCCTATGACTATGAGATTATGCAACTCCCGTTTGCCGGAGGAACACTTTGTGTGCTACCAAACGTCACAACGTAAAAGGGTGATTATAAAGGTGCTCTACAGGTGTCTCCAAAGGTAGATGTTGGGTTGGCGTATTTCGAGATTAGGATTTGTCACTCCGATTGTCGGAGAGGTATCTCTGGGCCCTCTCGGTAATGCACATCACATAAGCCTTGCAAGCATTACAACTAATGAGTTAGTTGCAAGATGATGTATTACGGAACGAGTAAAGAGACTTGCCGGTAACGAGATTGAACTAGGTATTGGATACCGACGATCGAATCTCGGGCAAGTAACATACCGATGACAAAGGGAACAACGTATGTTGTTATGGGTCTGACCGATAAAGATCTTCGTAGAATATGTAGGAGCCAATATGGGCATCCAGGTCCCGCTATTGGTTATTGACCGGAGACGTATCTCGGTCATGTCTACATTGTTTTCTCGAACCGTAGGGTCCGCACGCTTAACGTTACGATGACAGTTATTATGAGTTATGCATTTTGATGTACCGAAGGTTGTTCGGAGTCCCGGATGTGATCACGGACATGACGAGGAGTCTCGAAATGGTCGAGACATAAAGATTGATATATTGGAAGCCTATGTTTGGATATCGGAAGTGTTCCGGGTGAAATCGGGATTTTACCGGAGTACCGGGAGGTTACCGGAACCCCCCGGGAGCTATATGGGCCTTAGTGGGCTTTAGTGGAAAGGAGAAAGGGGCAGCCCAAGGTGGCCGCGCGCCTCCTCCCTCCCCTAGTCCTATTAGGACTAGGAGAGGTGGTCGGCTCCCCTCTCTCTCTTCCCCCCTCAAGGAATCCTATTCCAACTAGGATTGGGGGGGGGGGGAATCCTACTCCCAGAGGGAGTAGGACTCTCCTGGCGCGCCCTCCTTGGCCGGCCGCCCCCTCCCCCTTGGATCCTTTATATACGGGGGCAGGGGGGCACCCTAGGACACACAAGTTGATCATTGTGATCGTTCCTTACCCGTGTGCGGTGCCCCCTGCCACCATATTCCATCTCGATCATATCGTTGTAGTGCTTAGGCTAAGCCCTGCGTCGGTAGAACATCAAGATCGTCACCACGCCGTCGTGCTGACGGAACTCCTCCCCGAAGCTTTGCTGGATCGGAGCCCGGGGATCGTCATCGAGCTGTACGTGTGCTAAGAACTCGGAGGTGCCGGAGTAACGGTGCTTGGATCGGTCGGATCGGGAAGAAGAACGTACGACTACTTCCTCTACGTTGTGTCAACGCTTCCGTTGCGATCTACAAGGGTACGTAGATCATACTCTCCCCTCGTTGCTATGCATCACCATGATCTTGCGTGTGCGTAGGATTTTTTTTGAAATTACTACGTTCCCCAACAGTGGCATCCGAGCCTATGTTTTATGGTTTGATGTTATTTGCACGAGTAGAACACAAGTGAGTTGTGGGCGATATAAGTCATACTGCCTACCAGCATGTCATACTTTGGTTCGGCGGTATTGTTGGACGAGACGACCCGGACCGACATTACGCGTACGCTTATGTGAGACCGGTTCTCCCGACGTGCTTTGCACATAGGTGGCTTGTGGGCGACTGTCTCTCCAACTTTAGTTGAACCAAGTGTGGCTACGCTCGGTCCTTGCGAAGGTTAAAACGGAGTCAAATTGACAAACTATCGTTGTGGTTTTGATGCGTAGGTAAGATTGGTTCTTGCTTAAGCCCGTAGCAGCCACGTAAAACTTGCAACAAACAAAGTAGAGGACGTCTAACTTGTTTTTGCAGGGCATGTTGTGATGTGATATGGTCAAGACATGATGCTAAATTTTATTGTATGAGATGATCATGTTTTGTAACCGAGTTATCGGCAACTGGCAGGAGCCATATGGTTGTCGCTTTATTGTATGCAATGTAATCGCGCTGTAATGCTTTACTTTATCACTAAGCGGTAGCGATAGTCGTGGAAGCATAAGATTGGTGAGACGACAATGATGCTACGATGGAGATCAAGGTGTCGCGCCGGTGACGATGGTGATCATGACGGTGCTTCGGAGATGGAGATCACAGGCACAAGATGATGATGGCCATATCATATCACTTATATTGATTGCATGTGATGTTTATCTTTTATGCATCTTATCTTGCTTTGATTGACGGTAGCATTATATGATGATCTCTCACTAAATTATCAAGAAGTGTTCTCCCTGAGTATGCACCGTTGCTAAAGTTCGTCGTGCCCAGACACTACGTGATGATCGGGTGTGATAAGCTCTACGTCCATCTACAACGGGTGCAAGCCAGTTTTGCACACGCAGAATACTCAGGTTATACTTGACGAGCCTAGCATATGCAGATATGGCCTCGGAACAGGGAGACCGAAAGGTCGAGCGTGAATCATATAGTAGACATGATCAACATAATGATGTTCACCAATGAAACTACTCCATCTCACGTGATGATCGGTTATGGTTTAGTTGATTTGGATCACGTAATCACTTAGAGGATTAGAGGGATGTTTATCTAAGTGGGAGTTCTTAAGTAATATGATTAATTGAACTTAAGTTTATCATGAACTTAGTCCCTGATAGTATCTTGCTTGTTTATGTTGATTGTAGATAGATGGCCCATGCTGTTGTTCCGTTGAATTTTAATGCGTTCCTTGAGAAAGCAAAGTTGAAAGATGATGGTAGCAATTACACGGACTGGGTCCGTAACTTGAGGATTATCCTCATTGCTGCACAGAAAAATTACGTCCTGGAAGCACCGCTGGGTGCTAGGCCTGCTGCTGGAGCAACACCAGATGTTATGAATGTCTGACAAAGCAAAGCTGATGACTACTCGATAGTTCAGTGTGCCATGCTTTACGGCTTAGAATCGGGACTTCAACGACGTTTTGAACGTCATGGAGCATATGAGATGTTCCAGGAGTTGAAGTTAATATTTCAAGCAAATGCCCGGATTGAGAGGTATGAAGTCTCCAATAAGTTCTACAGCTGCAAGATGGAGGAGAACAGTTCTGTCAGTGAGCATATACTCAAAATGTCTGGGCACAATAATCACTTGATTCAGATGGGAGTTGATCTTCCAGATGATTGCGTCATTGACAGAATTCTCCAATCACTGCCACCAAGCTACAAGAGCTTCGTGATGAACTATAATATGCAAGGGATGAATAAGACTATTCCCGAGCTCTTCGCAATGCTGAAAGCCGGAGAGGTAGAAATCAAAAAGGAGCATCAAGTGTTGATGGTCAACAAGACCACTAGTTTCAAGAAAAAGTGCAAAGGGAAGAAGAAGGGGAACTTAAAGAAGAACGGCAAGCAAGTTGCTGCTCAAGAGAAGAAACCCAAGTCTGGATCTAAGCCTGAAACTGAGTGCTTCTACTGCAAGCAGACTGGTCACTGGAAGCGGAACTGCCCCAAGTATTTGGCGGATAAGAAGGATGGCAAGGTGAACAAAGGTATATGTGATATACATGTTATTGATGTGTACCTTACTAGAGCTCGCAGTAGCACCTGGGTATTTGATACTGGTTCTGTTGCTAATATTTGCAACTCAAAACAGGGACTATGGAATAAGCGAACACTGGCAAAGGACGAGGTGACGATGCGCGTGGGAAACGGTTCCAAAGTCGATGTGATCGCGGTCGGCACGGTACCTCTCCATCTACCTTCGGGATTAGTATTAGACCTAAATAATTGTTATTTGGTGTCAGCGTTGAGCATGAACATTATATCTGGATCTTGTTTAATGCGAGACGGTTATTCATTTAAATCAGAGAATAATGGTTGTTCTATTTATATGAGTAATGTCTTTTATGGTCATGCTCCCCTGAAGAGTGGTCTATTCTTATTGAATCTCGACAGTAGTGATACACATATTCATAATGTTGAAGCCAAAAGATGCAGAGTTGATAATGATGGTGCAACTTATTTGTGGCACTGTCGTTTAGGTCATATCGGTGTAAAGCGCATGAAGAAACTCCATACTGGTGGACTTTTGGAACCACTTGATTATGAATCACTTGGTACTTGCGAACCGTGCCTCATGGGCAAGATGACTAAAACACCGTTCTCCGGTACTATGGATAGAGCAACAGATTTGTTGGAAATCATACATATAGATGTATGTGGTCCAATGAATATTGAGGCTCGTGGCGGATATCGTTATTTTCTCACCTTCACAGATGATTTAAGCAGATATGGGTATATCTACTTAATGAAACATAAGTCTGAAACATTTGAAAAGTTCAAAGAATTTCAGAGTGAAGTTGAAAATCATCGTAACAAGAAAATAAAGTTTCTATGATCTGATTGTGGAGGAGAATATTTGAGTTACGAGTTTGGTGTACATTTGAAAAATTGTGGAATAGTTTTGCAACTCACGCCACCCGGAACACCACAGCGTAATGGTGTGTCCGAACGTCGTAATCGTACTTTACTAGATATGGTGCGATCTATGATGTCTCTTACTGATTTACCGCTATTGTTTTGGGGTTATGCTTTAGAGACGGCCGCATTCATGTTAAATAGGGCACCATCAAAATCCGTTGAGACGACGCCTTATGAACTGTGGTTTGGCAAGAAACCAAAGTTGTCGTTTCTTAAAGTTTGGGGCTGCGATGCTTATGTGAAAAAGCTTCAACCTGATAAGCTCGAACCCAAATCAGAGAAATGTGTCTTCATAGGATACCCAAAGGAGACTGTTGGGTACACCTTCTATCACAGATCCGAAGGCAAGACATTCGTTGCTAAGAATGGATCCTTTCTAGAGAAGGAGTTTCTCTCGAAAGAAGTGAGTGGGAGGAAAGTAGAACTTGATGAGGTAACTGTACCTGCTCCCTTATTGGAAAGTAGTACATCACAGAAAACTGTTTCAGTGACACCTACACCAATTAGTGAGGAAGCTAATGATGATGATCATGAAACTTCAGAACAAGATACTACTGAACCTCGTAGATCAACCAGAGTGAGATCCGCACGAGAATGGTACGGTAATCCTGTTCTGGAAGTCATGCTACTAGATCATGATGAACCTACGAACTATGAAGAAGCGATGGTGAGCCCAGATTCTGCAAAATGGCTTGAAGCCATGAAATCTGAGATGGGATCCATGTATAAGAACAAAGTATGGACTTTGGTTGACTTGCCCGATGATCGGCAAGCAATTGAGAATAAATGGATCTTCAAGAAAAAGACTGACGCTGACGGTAATATTACTGTCTACAAAGCTCGACTTGTCACAAAAGGTTTTTGACAAGTTCAAGGGGTTGACTACGATGAGACTTTCTCACCCGTAGCGATGCTTAAGTCTGTCCGAATCATGTTAGCAATTGCCGCATTTTATGATTATGAAATTTGGCAGATGGATGTCTAAATTGCATTCCTGAATGGATTTCTGGAAGAAGAGTTGTATATGATGCAACCAGAAGGTTTTGTCGATCCAAAGGGAGCTAACAAAGTGTGCAAGCTCCAGCGATCCATTTATGGACTGGTGCAAGCCTCTCGGAGTTGGAATAAACGCTTTGATAGTGTGATCAAAGCATTTGGTTTTATACAGACTTTTGGAGAAGCCTGTATTTACAAGAAAGTGAGTGGAAGCTCTATAGCATTTCTGATATTATATGTGGATGACATATTACTGATTGGAAATGATATAGAATTTCTGGATAGCATAAAGGGATATTTGAATAAGAGTTTTTCAATGAAAGACCTCGGTGAAGCTGCTTACATATTAGGCATAAAGATCTATAGAGATAGATCAAGATGCTTAATTGGACTTTCACAAAGCACATACCTTGACAAGATTTTGAAGAAGTTCAAAATGGATTAAGCAAAGAAAGGGTTCTTGCCTGTGTTACAAGGTGTGAAATTGAGTAAGACTCAAAGCCCGACCACTGCAGAAGATAGAGTGAAAATGAAAAGTGTTCCCTATGCTTCAGCCATAGGCTCTATCATGTATGCAATGTTGTGTACCAGACCTTAAGTCTAGCAGGGAGGTACCAAAGTAATCCAGGAGTGGATCACTGGACAGCGGTCAAGAACATCCTGAAATACCTGAAAAGGACTAAGGATATGTTTCTCTTATATGGAGGTGACAAAGAGCTCATCGTAAAAGGTTACGTTGATGCAAGCTTTGACACTGATCCGGACAATTCTAAATCGCAAACCGGATACGTGTTTACATTAAACGGTGGAGCTGTCAGTTGGTGCAGTTCTAAACAAAGCATCGTAGCGGGATCTACATGTGAAGCAGAGTACATAGCTGCTTCGGAAGCAGCAAATGAAGGAGTCTGGATGAAGGAGTTCATATCCGATCTAGGTGTCATACCTAGTACATCGGGTCCAATGAAAATCTTTTGTGACAATACTGGTGCAATTGCCTTGGCAAAGGAATCCAGATTTCACAAGAGAACCAAGCACATCAAGAGACGCTTCAATTCCATTCAGGATCTAGTCCAGGTGGGAGACATAGAGATTTGCAAGATACATACGGATCTGAATGTTGCAGATCCGTTGACTAAGCCTCTTCCACAAGCAAAACATGATCAGCACCAAGACTCCATGGGTGTTAGAATCATTACTGTGTAATCTAGATTATTGACTCTAGTGCAAGTGGGAGACTGAAGGAAATATGCCCTAGAGGCAATAATAAAGTTATTATTTATTTCCTTATATCATGACAAATGTTTATTATTCATGCTAGAATTGTATTAACCGGAAACATAATACATGTGTGAATACATAGACAAACAGAGTGTCACTAGTATGCCTCTACTTGACTAGCTCGTTAATCAAAGATGGTTAAGTTTCCTAACGATAGACAAAGAAGTTGTCATTTGATTAATGAGATAACATCATTAGTTGAATGATCTGATTGACATGACCCATTCCATTAGCTTAGCACCCGATCATTTAGAATGTTGCTATTGCTTTCTTCATGACTTATACATGTTCCTATGACTATGAGATTATGCAACTCCCGTTTGCAGGAGGAACACTTTGTGTGCTACCAAACGTCACAACGTAAATGGGTGATTATAAAGGAGCTCTACAGGTGTCTCCAAAGGTACATGTTGGGTTGGCGTATTTCGAGATTAGGATTTGTCACTCCGATTGTCGGAGAGGTATCTCTGGGCCCTCTCGGTAACGCACATCACATAAGCCTTGCAAGCATTACAACTAATATGTTAGTTGTGAGATGATGTATTACGGAACGAGTAAAGAGACTTGCCGGTAACGAGATTGAACTAGGTATTGGATACCGACGATCGAATCTCGGGCAAGTAACATACCGATGACAAAGGGAACAACGTATGTTGTTATGCGGTCTGACCGATAAAGATCTTCGTAGAATATGTAGGAGCCAATATGGGCATCCAGGTCCCGCTATTGGTTATTGACCGGAGATTTGTCTCAGTCATGTCTACATTGTTCTCGAACCGTAGGGTCCGCACGCTTAACGTTACGATGACAGTTATTATGAGTTTATGCATTTTGATGTACCGAAGTTAGTTCGGAGTCCCGGATGTGATCACGGACATGACGAGGAGTCTCGAAATGGTCGAGACATAAAGATTGATATATTGTGACTATATTCGGACAACCGGAAGCGTTCCGGGGAAGTTTCGCGATAAACCGGAGAACCGGGGGGTTACCGGAACCCCCCGGGGGGTTAATGGGCCTCATGGGCCTAAAGTGGAGAAGAGGAAGGGGCTGCCAGGGCAGGCCCGCGCGCCCCTCTCCCCCTAGTCCCGAATTGGACAAGGAGGGAGGGGCGGCGCCCCCCTTTCCTCCTCTCCTCCCCTCTCTCCTATTGGACAAGGAAAGGGAGGGGAGTCCTACTCCCGTAGGAGTAGGACTCCTCCTGCGCGCCTCCTCTAGGGCCGCCGCACGCCCCCCCCCTTGGATCCTTTATATACGGAGGCAGTGGGGGCACCCTAGAACACACAAGTTAATCTTGGTGATCGTTCCTTAGCCGTGTGCGGTGCCCCCTTCCACCATATTCCACCTCGATCATATCATTGCAGTGCTTGGGCGAAGCCCTGCGCCGGTAGAACATCATCATCGTCACCACGCCGTTGTGCTGACGGAACTCTTCCCGCACACTTTGCTGGATCGGAGCCCGGGGATCGTCATCGAGCTGTACGTGTGCTAAGAACTCGGAGGTGTCGGAGTAACGGTGCTTGGATCGGTTGGATCGAGAAGACGTACGACTACTTCCTCTACGTTGTGTCAACGCTTCCGTTGCGATCTACAAGGGTACGTTGATCATACTCTCCCCTCTCGTTGCTGTGCATCACCATGATCTTGCGTGTGCGTAGGAATTTTTTTGAAATTACTACATTCCCCGACATCGCCGCCATGCAAAAAGCAGCCCAAGACAAAACCGCTCTTGCAGAGAAGAAGCTTGCTTCAGTCGGAATGCTTGAAGGATAGGTGACTAGACTGACATCTTGTCTTAATGAAGCTAACCGCGAAGTGACCAGCCTGAAGAAGGATAAGGTCGCCCTGAATGAAAAGTTGGAGTCTGCGATCCGCAAGAGGAACGACACAGAAGCTTATCTGAGGACCCTCGCCAAGAAGCTTTATCTTGTGCTGGGAGGTATTTCTTTTAATCTGACTGTGTTGATGTTTGCCATCGGATTTTGCTCGGTTGATTGAACTGACTTTTGGCTGCAGAACTTTGTCAAGACTTTGATGAAGAAACTGGGAGGGTCGAGACGGGTCTGGACCCTATCGCTTCCCTGGTCTGCGACGAAACTGCGATGAACGTGCTCCGACTGGAGTCCCGTATCGCCAGGGCCACAAGCTACCTCGCATGCCTGAAGGAGGTTGTCTCTCGAATCGACTTGACTTTGGCCGGAGGCGACGCTTCAGAATGATCTGGAATCTCTGATGACTCGACTGAACGAGATCCCTGACCGAGTGCAAGAATGGAAGAAATCCTCCGCCCGGTTTGGTGCTGACGTGGCGCTGTCCCTGGTGCGAGTCCATTGCAAGGAGGTTCGTGAAGACCAGCTGGCTGCGATCAAAGTCGCTAACACCAAAAAGCACGACTTCCAGTCCTTCATGTAGACTTTCATTGCTTTCGCCACTCGGATCGCTGATGGGATCGATCTGGACTCGTTCGTGGAGCCTGCCAGTCCTCCCCCGGATGAGTGAACAATCTTATGAAACTTGGATACGCTTTAAATTTGCATCGGAATGCCGAGTGGTTTCTGTAACCGTTAAACTCCTTCGGGCTTTGTGCCCGAGTACTTTTGATTCGCTGCTTGGAACCTTTTAGAATTTATCTGAATTTGGTTTATCTCCGAATGTGCTTGTGTTTGCCTTCGGATGGACTTTGCTTGCTGCACCTCTTCGTCCTTGCGGATAGGGATGGAGCGGACGTTGTATTTGTGCCGCAGCTCCGAAGGAGAAGGTGGCAGTCGACCTGCACCTCGTCGTCCTTGTCGATGGGGATGGAGTGGACGTTGTATTAGTGCCGCAGCTCCGAAGGAGAAGGTGGCAGTCGACCTGCACCTCGTCGTCCTTGCAGATAGGGATGGAGCGGATGTTGTATTTGTGCCGCAGCTCCAAAGGAGAAGGTGGCAGTCGACCTGCACCTCGTTGTCCATGCGGATAGGGATGGAGCGGACATTGTATTAGTGCCGCAGCTCCGAAGAAGAAGGTTGCAGTCGACCTGCACCTCGTCGTCCTTGCGGATAGGGATGGGTCTCAAACTTAGGCGAGTACTGGACTGCAGCTAAGCCCCCGAGTGGGAGGACTGCTCTCCACTCGGTAGGATTTTTCCAAACTTAGGCGAGTTCTGGACTGCCGTTAAGCCTCTTAGTGAGAGAACTTAGGCGAGTGCTCGACTGCAGCTAAGCCCCCGAGTGGGCGGACTGCTCTCCACTCGATAGGATTTTTTCAAACTTAGGCGAGTGCTGGACTGCCGTTAAGCCTCTTAGTGAGAGAACTTAGGCGAGTGCTCGACTGCAGCTAAGCCCCAAGTGGGAGGATTGCTCTTCACTTGGTAGGATTTTTTTCAAACTTAGGCGAGTGGTGAACTGCCGTTAAGCCTCTTAAGTTAGGCGAGTGCTCGACTACAGCTAAGCCCCGAGTGGGAGGACTGCTCTCCACTCGGTAGGATTTTTTCAAACTTAGGCGAGTGCTGGACTACCGTTAAGCCTCTTAGTGAGAGAACTTAGGCAAGTGCTTGACTACAGCTAAGCCCCCGAGTGGGAGGATTGCGCTCCACTCGGTAGGATTTTTCCAAACTTAGGCGAGTGCTGGACTGCCTTTAAGCCTCTTAGTGAGAGAACTTAGGCGAGTGCTCGACTGCAGCTAAGCCCCCGAGTGGAAGGATTGCTCTTCACTCGATAGGATTTTTTTGAACTTAGGCGGAACGGATTCACGACTAAACCCACCCACTGGGGGATTTCAGGAGTAAATAAGAACAACACATTCGAATGAGAGAACCGTAAGCTCTTGCCTTTGATAAACGAATTACAAAAGGTGTTGCTTATTACATTTTATTCGAACGAGTGTTTAAGTATAAAAGGGGCGGAGCAGCTCCGTGTTCCAAGCCCGTGGCTCATCTTTCTGATGCTCGATACTGTAAAGATGGTATGCTCCGTTGTGGAGAACTTTGGTGACAATGAAGGGGCATTCCCAAGTTGGAGCGAGCTTGTGTGGTTTCTGCTGATCCACTCGAAGAACCAATTCTCCTTCTTGAAAGGCCCGACGCCTCACATTCCTGGCGTGGAATTGATGCAAATCTTGCTGATAAATGGTCGAGCGGATCAAGGCCATCTCTCTTTCCTCCTCTAAGAGATCGACTGAATCTTTCCGGGCCTGCTCTGCTTCTGCTTCGGAGAAGAGTTCAACTCGGGGTGCGTTGTGGAGCAAGTCACTTGGCAGAACAGCTTCGACTCTGTAGACTAAGAAGAAAGGAGTTCTTCCAGTCGACCGATTAGGAGTTGTTCTTAAACCCCACAGAACTGACAAAAGTTCATCAACCCAAGCAAGGAGTTCTTCCAGTCAGGGCTTCAGTCCTTTGAGAATTACGCCATTGGCTCTTTCTGCTTGTTTGTTCGACTGTGGGTGAGCAACAGAAGCATAGTCGACTTGAGTGCACTGAGAGGCGCAGAAAATTCTGAACTCATCGGAATCGAAGTTCGATCTGTTGTCCGTGATGATGCTGTGTGGGACTCCATATCGGAACGTCAATTCTCTAATAAAACTGACAGTGGTGCTAGCGTCAAGGTTCTTGATGGGTTTGGCTTCGATCCATTTGGTAAACTTGTCGACTGCAACGAGCACGTGAGTGAAGCCGCTTCTGCTGGTCCTCTTTCCTGAGGATGTACGCAATGTAGGGCACCGTCCAGTCGGGAGTAATGGCCAGAACTTCCATAATTAGGTCAACCACAGCTGGGACCTCGACTTTAGTCGGATTCGTGGCACTCTTGGGTTGTGGGGGCTCTTCAATGAAAGGGTCTTCCTGAACTTTCAGCGTGTGAATATGCTCCAAGAACACATTGCTGGGAATGGCCTCTCTCTTGGAACCTATCTTTGCCAATTCATCGGCTGCTTGATTTTTCAATCGGGGGATGTGGTGGAGTTCTAACCCCTCGAACTTCTTCTCAAGCTTTCTCACCGTGTTGCAGTAACCAGTCATGGCTGGGCTTCTGACGTCCCGCTCCTTCATCACTTGATTAACTACCAAATCTGAGTCGACATAGACCATGAGGCGACGGACGCCGAGTGAGATGGCCATGCGCAACCCATACAGGAGTGCTTCATACTCTGCTTCATTGTTGGAGGAATCAAAGTGAATCTGGAGGACATATCTAAGCTTGTCTCCTCGGGGGGATACCAGAACCACTCCAACACCAGAACCATTCATCATCTTGGATCCGTCAAAGAACATGGTCCAGTGCTCCGAGTGAACTTGAGTCGGCAGTTGCTGTTCGATCCACTCGGCGAGGAAATCTACTATTGCTTGGGACTTGATAGCTTTCTTTGCCTCAAACTTGATATCCAAGGGAAGGAGTTCAATCGCCCATTTTGCCACTCGACCAGTTGCGTCCCTGTTGTGCAGAATCTCCGACAATGGAGCATCGTTGACGACTGTAACAGAGTGATCTAAGAAGTAGTGTGCAACCTTCTTCGTGGTCATGTAAATTCCATAGACAAGCTTCTGATAGTGAGGATATCTCTGCTTTGACGGGGTCAGGACTTCAGAAATATAATAAACTGGGCATTGAACTTTGTACGCTTTTCCTTCTTCTTCCCGCTCGACCGTAAGTACTGTACTGACGACTTGTCCAGTGGCTGCTATATAAAGCAAAAGAGGCTCTTTGCTGATTGGAGCAGCAAGCACCGGCTGGGTGGAAAGCAGGGCTTTTAGCTGTGCAAATGATGTCTCAGCTTCTCGAGTCCACTCGAACGCATCTGATTTCTTCATCAGTCGGTAAAGAGGCAGGGCCTTTTCACCGAGGCGAGAAATGAATCGACTTAGGGCGGCCAAGCAACCAGTAAGCTTATGGACATCATGCACACGCACAGGGCATTTCATCCGAAGTATAGCACCTACTTTCTCTGGGTTAGCATCGATTCCTCGTTCGGAAACAAGAAAACCGAGTAACTTTCCGCCTGGAACTCCAAACGTGCACTTTGATGGATTGAGCTTGATATCATACCTTCTGAGGTTGGCAAAGATTTCGGCGAGGTCGGTCAGCAGGTCAGAACCTTTACGTGACTTGACCACAATGTCATCCATGTATGCTTCCACATTCCGACTGATCTGAGTGAGCAGGCACTTCTGAATCATTCGCATAAATGTGGCTCCGGCGTTCTTCTAGCCAAATGGCATTGTGACATAACAGAAGCACCCGAACGGGGTGATAAAAGATGTCTTTATTTCATCGGGTCCGTACAGACGGATCTGGTGGTACCCGGAGTAGGCATCCAAAAAGGACAAACGCTCACACCCAGCAGTCGAGTCGACTATCTGATCGATGCGAGGGAGAGGGAAGTGATCTTTCGGGCAGGCCCGATTGATATGCTTGAAATCGATGCACATGCGGAGTGAGTCATCTTTCTTTGGGACCATGACAACATTGGCTAACCACTCGGAGTGGTAAATCTCTCGGATAAACTCAGCTGCCAAAAGCCGAGCCACCTCTTTGCCGATTGCTTCTCTTTTCTGGACGGTGGACCGTCGAAGATGCTCTTTGACTGGTTTCATTTTCGGGTCAACTCGCAAACGATGCTCAGCCAGTCCCCTAGGAACACCTGGCATGTCAGAAGGCTTCCATGCAAAGATGTCCCAGTTCTCACGGAGGAATTGGATGAGCGCTTCTTCCTATTTGGAGTCGAGTGTGGTCTAAATGTGGGTCGGAGCTGCATTGGGGTCTGTCGGGTGAATGTGAACAGACTTCGTCTCGCCAGACGACTGGAATGCTGAATCCGTGGCTGGCTTCTTGGCTCGCAACAAGTCACTTGGGTCTGCATTTTTCTGGTATTCTTACAATTCTGCCACGGCCATCTGGGCATCGACGATCTTTGAGCCCTTCTGGAAACACTCTTCCACCTTTTTCCGATTACCAGAGATAGTGATCACTCCTCTGGGACCAGGCATCTTCAGTTTGAGGTACACGTAACAAGGTCGAGCCATTCATCGTGCATAAGCTCGCCTGCCTAGAATTGCATGATACGCACTCTGAAAATCCACGACTTCAAACATCAACTTTTCTTTGCGGTAATTTTTGGCATCACCGAAAACCACGTCGAGTGCAATCTGACCGAGGGACGCAGCCTTCTTGCCTGGGATGACCCCGTGGAAACTCATGTGGCTTTCACTGAGTCTGGACATCGGAATGCCCATTCCTTTCAACGTTTCTGCGTATAGAATGTTCCGGCCACTGCCAGCGTCCATCAGGACCTTTGTCAGTCGAGTGCCTTCGACCACCGGGTCGACCACCAGCGCTTGCCTCCCAGGGGTGGCGATGTGCGCTGGGTGGTCAGACTGGTCGAACGTAATGGCAGTATGCGACCATTTCAAGTAATTGGGTGTCGCCGGAGCGACCATGTTCACTTCTCTGTTGATGACTTTCAATCGACTCTTGTTTTCAACATCAGCAAAAATCATCAGAGAGGAATTCACATGAGGATAACCATCATCATCTTCCCCTTCACTCTCAGCCTTGTCTGCCTCCTTCTCCTTTTCCTTGGGCCGTTTCTCTTGGAACTGCTGGATCAGGAGCCGACACTGTCGAGTAGTATGCTTCGGGTAAATGAAATTACCTTCTTCGTCTTTTTTGGTGTGGATATGGCACGGCAGATCCAACACGTCATTTCCATCTTGATCTTTTACTTTCTTGGGGTTCCACGGCCCTTTGGGCTTCCCCTTGAACTTTCCTTGAACCACAGCCAAGGCCTCACCCGGAGCAGCTGGTTTGGCCTTGCATTTTTGTTTCCGACTGGAGTTTCCTCCTCCGGCTTCGTGGGCGACTGCTTTGTGCTTGCCGCTCCGCAGTCGCTCCTCCTCTTCACCGTTGGCATACTTGGTGGCGATTTCCATCATCCGAGTCAAAGTCATGTTTCCTGTCCGACCGAATTTCAGATTCAACTCTCGGTACCTGACGCCTTCTTTGAAAGCACAAATTGCCTGATGATCAGACACATCTTCCACCGTGTGGTGCAGGGTGATCCACCTCTGGATATAATCTCTCAAAGTTTCATTCGGTTTCTGGACGCAGCACTATAATTCTGTCAAACCTGCTGGCTGCTTGCAAGTACCCTCAAACATTCTGACAAACACTTGGGCGAGATCTTCCCAAGTATAGATGCTGCCAGGCGCCAACTGATTCAGCCACGCCCTAGCCGAGCCCTCCAACATCACAGGAAGGTGTTTCATGGCCACATCAGCATTGCCACCACCAATCTAGACAGCCACTCGGTAGTCTTCGAGCCAGGTGTCAGGCTTGGACTCTCCGGTGAACTTACTGACTCCAGTCGCCAACCTGAAGTTGGGGGGAATCACTGCAGCTCTGATAGCTCTGCTGAAGCACTCTGGGCCAGAGACATGCACCCTATTGCTGGTTTGCGAGCCTCTGTCATGGCCATCTCGGTGAGCTCTGTTTCTGTCGACCAAGCCTTGTACGAGAATAGATCTCGCATCAAAGCCTGGCTCCCTGGGGTCGACTGGAATACCTCTTCCGACGCTGTTAGGGCGCCTGTCTTCATGTGGCCGCGGCACGTACGACCCACTCCTTGGAGGAGGCGTGGGCACTCGACGGCGACCATCGCGATCGGCTCGACGATCATACTGCTCCTGGTTTCTGGACATCGCCTTCTTCAGGGTCGCCACTTCGGTCGTGGCCCCTAGCAAAATTCATGACGATCCTATGATCTAACAACCAGTTTCCTTTTTCTTTATCAATAAACAGACGAGGTATCACTTACCTTTGTTCTCTTGGAGCTTCCTCTTGGTAAGGCCGAGCTCTTCCTCGGACCTCTCAAGGTCCCGCTTCAGTGCTGAGACCTCCGCCGTGTGAGCGGCAGCGGCCAGCAGTGAAGCCTGCTTATTCACATAGACATATTCTAATTAGACTCCTGTGATTTTTATTTGATCCTCTGTTCGGCCTCTTCCGAACACTAATCAGAGCATCAGGGGCTACTGTCTATGCTATAACATTTTCTCATAATTTGATTACTTACCTCAAAGCCTGTTAGGAGGCTGGCACAGGCTTAAGTCAGTCCGCTTTTGGCGGACTGAACCTTCTTGACCACCGCACTCATGATAGTGCGGTGCTCTTCATCAGTGGAAGCGCCGTGAAGCGCTTCCAGCAAATTATCTGATGCCCCTGGATGGACAGAGGCCATCGGCACAGATGGCTTGTCCCCCTTAGACTTGCTGCCCACGGCATTAGAGCCCATGAGAGTCTTGCCCCTCGTGCGCCCAGCGTCCGGAATGTCGCCTTGGGGCGCTTCCGGAACTTTCTCCCCTTAGTTCAGTACCCTTTGAGACAACACATCGACGTCGTTCGTGGGGCAGGGGGACGAGGCGGTCGGGAGTGAATCGTTGTTCATCTCCGACGGGCCCAAAGACTCATCCGAAGAGGATACATCGATATGGGCTTTGGATGGGCTTCATGATCTTGTTCGGTAGGATAAGAAGTAATAAAATAAAACATACCAAGAACTATTATGGTATCCAGATACTTACGACTTCGCCAGGGGCTTGTCCCTGGGTATCCACTCCTTGTCGCTAAAAGAGACCGCCGCGGAGCAGTCCGGAAGGAGAGTCCTTCCCTTCTTGGACCCTTCGGCTTCCCCTGACGGGGCGGCCTTCCTTTTCTTGTCTCCCCCGGCTGGGAGGGGGGGAAGAACTTTCCTCTTCCTCCTCCTCGTTTTCATGGGAGGAGGGCGCCTCGGTGTTATCAGACGATGAGTCTGATACAACCTTGTGCCGGAGACCTTTCCTGGTCCCTGTGGCCTTCTTCCTGGCCTTCTTCTCCGGCGCCTCATAGGGCACTAGAACCAGCATCCCCGTTAAGAGAGCACTTGCTGGATCCTCGGGCAGTGGGGCCAGACAATCGATCCGCTCCGCTATCGCGACCCATTCATGTTAAATGGCGTGGAGGCTTAGATCCCCCACATGATTATACTGGGGAAAGAAACATCTTATGAGATATAAGGAGCTTACCGGATTGGCAGGGTGCTTTGCGCTGAGTCCGCGATCCTCGGTAAGGGGAGGAGGTACCTCGGCGGACTTGAACAGCACCCTCTAGATGTCCTGGTGTGTCGTGTCGAAGAGCTCTCGCAGCGTGTGGTGCTTAGCCGGGTCGAACTCCCACATATTGAATGCCTGTATTTGAAACGGGAGGATCCGGCGGAAGAGCATGACCTGGACCACGTTGACAAGCTTGATTTTCTTGCTTATCATGTTTTTAACATAGTTCTGGAGTCCGATCAGCTCCACTGATGAACCCCAGGATAGGTGATGACCCACAAGTATAGAAGATCTACCATAGTCCTTTCGATAAGTCAGAGTGCCGAACCCAACGAGGAGCAGAAGGAAATGATAAGCGGTTTTCAGCAAGGTATTCTCTGCAAGTACTGAAATAAGTGGTAACAGATAGTTTTGTGATAAGATAATTTGTAATGAGCAATGAGTAAGAAAAGTAAATAAAGTGCAGAAAGGTGGCCCAATCCTTTTTGTAGCAAAAGACAAGCTTGGACAAACTCTTATATAAGGAAAAGCGCTCCCGAGGACACATGGGAATATCGTCAAGCTAGTTTTCATCACGTTCATATGATTCTCGTTCGGTACTTTGATAATTTGACATGTGGGTGGACCGGTGCTTGGGTGCTGTTCTTACTTGAACAAGCATCCCACTTATGATTAACCTCTATTGCAAGCATCCGCAACTACAACAAAAGTATTAAGGTAAACCTAACCATAGCATGAAACATATGGATCCAAATCAGCCCCTTACGAAGCAACGCATAAACTAGGGTTTAAGCTTCCGTCACTCTAGCAACCCATCATCTACTTATTACTTCCCAATGCCTTCCTCTAGGCCCAAATAATGGTGAAGTGTTACGTAGTCGACGTTCACATAACACCACTAGCGGCTAGACAACATACATCTCATCAAAATATCGAACGAATACCAAATTCACATGACTACTAATAGCAAGACTTCTCCCTTGTCCTCAGGAACAAACGTAACTACTCACAAAGCATATTCGTGTTCATAATCAGAGGGGTAATAATATGCATAAAGGATCTGAACATATGATCTTCCACCAATTAAACGAACTAGCATCAACTACAAGGAGTAATTAACACTACTAACAACCTACTAGCACCAATCCCGGACTTGGAGGCAAGAATTGGATACAAGAGATGAACTAGGGTTTTGAGATGAGATGGTGCTGGTGAAGATGTTGATGGGGATTGCCCTCTCCCGATGAGAGGAGCGTTGGTGATGACAATGATGATGATTCCCCCCCCCCCGGGAGGGAAGTTTCCCCAGCAGAACAGCTCTGCCGGAGCCCTAGATTGGTTCCTCCAAGGTTCCGCCTCGTGGCAGTGGAGTTTCGTCCCGAAATGTTGCTTCTTATTTTTTTCTCGACGAAAGACTTCATATAGCAGAAGATGGTCGTCAGAGAGCCACCAGGGGGCCCACGAGGTAGGGGGCGCGCCCGGGGGGGGGGGGGGGGGGGGGACCCTCGTGGAAAGGGTGTGGGCCCCCTGGTCTTCATCTTTGGCGAGGATTTTTCATTATTTATTATAAGGTATTCCGTGGAGTTTCATGACTTTTGGAGTTGTGCAGAATAGGTCTCTAATATTTGCTCCTTTTCCAGCCCAGAATTCCTGCTGCCGGCATTCTCCCTCCTTTATGTAAACCTTATAAAATAAGAGAGAATAGCCATAAGTATTGTGACATAATGTGAAATAACAGCCCATAATGCAATAAATATCGATATAAAAGCATGATGCAAAATGGACGTATTAAAAGCATGAGCTGGAATCAGCTAATTTGCCATCTGCCAGCTCTTTGTCGTCTGCTAGCTGATGGCAAAGCAGCTCTTTGCCATCAGCTACCAAAAAGCAGACGGCAAAGAACTGGCAGACGGCAAAGAAGCTCTTTGCCGTCCGCCAGATCTTTGCCGTCGCCAGCAGACGGCAAAGAATCTTTGCCGTCAGCTGGCAGACGGCAAAGAGAGAGGTGGCCCCCACCCCCGCCCGTTTGGGAAAAACTTAACGGCCCACCTCTTTGCCGTCTGCCAGCAGACGGCAAAGAGGCAAAAGGGACGGCAAAGAGGGGCGGACGGCAAAGAGGCAGTATCTAACGGCCCGCCCCCCGCCCCTCTCTGTTCTCCCCTGCCCCGCCCCCGCCCCCCGCCCGCCCCCCCGCCGCCGCCGCCGCCCGCCCCCGCCGCCCCGGCCGCCCCGCCCCGCCCCCGCCCCGGGCCCGGCCCCCGCCGCCCGCCCCGGCCGCCCCGCGCCCCGCGCCCCACCGCCCCGGGCCCGGCCCCCCGCCGCCCCAGGCCGCCCCGCGCCCCAGCCAGCTCCTCCACCGCCCCGCCCCCTCCTCCACCGGCGCTGCAGAAGGTGAGCCCCGGCCTCCTTTTTTCTGTTTTTTTTCTGTTTTTTTCCTTTTTAGTTTTAGTTTAGATTTAGTTTTAGTTTTAGTTTTAGGTTTAGTTTTAGTTTAGTTTTAGGTTTAGATTTAGATTTTTCCTTTTTTCTGTTTTATTTGTTTTAGGTTTATGTTTAGTTTAGATTTAGTTTTAGTTTTAGGTTTAGTTTAGTTTGAGGAAAGAAGAAGAAGAAGAGAAAAAGAGGAGAGGAGGAGAAGAAGAAGAGGAAGAAGAAGAAGAGGAGGAGGAGAAGAAAAAAGAAGAAGAGGAAAAAGAAGAAGAAAAAAGAGGAGAGGAGGAGAAGAAGAAGAGGAAAAAGGAAAGGAGGAAGAAGAAGAAGAAGAAGAAGAAGAAGGAAAAAAGGAAGAAAAGGAAGAAAAGGAAGAAGAAGAAAAGGAAAAAAAGAGGAAAAAACCCCGACCCGACACCGCACCCCGACCCGACACCGTACCCCGACCCCGACCCGGCACCCCGACCCCTAGACCCCGACCCCGACACCCGACCCGGCACCCCGACCCCTAGACCCCGACCCCGACACCCCGACCCCGAGCCTGACCCGACACCCCGACCCCGACACGGACACGGCACCCCGACCCCAACCCGACACCCCGACCCCGAGACCCCGACCCCGACACCGACACGACACCCGACACCGACACCCTGACACCACACCCACCCTTACCCCGACACCGACACGGCACCCCGACCCCGAACCGGCACCCCGACCAGACACACCCGACCCGAGACCCATCGACCCACAGCCCCGAACCCCGACCCCGAGACCGCCCGACCGCGAGACCCGCCGGGCCTGACCTCCGACAGCCGAAACCGACCCTGAAACTGAACGGCCCTGCGACCGACGCCCAGAGCGCGGCACCCCGACCCGACACAGGACGCAGCCCGTGACCCCGACCCCGAGACCCCGACCCCGACCCCAACCGCGAGTCGGACCCGACACCCCAACCCCGACACCGACACGGCACCCCGACCCCAACCCGGCACCCCGACCCGACACCCCGACCCCGAGACCCCGACACGGCACCCCGACACAGACAGGGCAGCCCGACCACCGACGCCTCCCGAAAATTAAGGTGTTCTTTGGCCTTCCAGAGGCCGACGGGGTAATATATTTGTGAATTATTAGTTAGGTCATATATTTTTCGATTTAGTTATGAAAAACATCATATATAATTGTGTTGATCGTGTAGTTTTAAATGTGCAGTTGTTTCATCGCTGCCAGGTTTGGTGTTCGACGACCTCGCCGTGCGTTTGACGAGCTCTGGCCCTTCGTTCGTGGGTGAGCACAAATGACAAGTCCTCCTCCCCCATTAATTATTTGATCTATTCCGATGAAACTTGATAGCTAGCTATATATGTGTCTTGAATCATCAGTATGCGTAACCAATATGTGTCTCCCGTTCGAAAGCGTCATAGTTATAAATATGCATGCATTTGCATATTTATAACCTTGATTCTTTCGAATTGTCCAACGCTATCCATGGACAGCCCGAGTATGTGTAGATTGGGTTCGTTTTCCCATATGCTTTGCTCCGGATCCGACGCATATATTTCGTCAGTGCCTCCCCTGTTGTTCTCCGGGTACACATCCTCTCTGTTTATTGCAGAGACGTGTATCAGGAGAACAGCGGGGAGGTGCTGCCGAAATTTTGCGTCGGATCCGGAGCATAGCATGGGAAAATGAACCCAATCTACACATACGCGGGTGGGATTAGGACCTATCATTACCTATTAGAGTGTAGGTTGCATGGACGTAATAAAATTGACAAAGTAGATCAACTGATGAATATATACATGGTGAATTACATATATAATTGTTGTGTGTCCAGTAGCTCTGAAAGTCAAGATGAGTGACCGTCTTGGATGTATACCGGTCACACTGGTCAGAACAAATGGAGCGCTGAATGGTTCACAAAAACTGAGGGGTTTGTGCAAGCTGCATTTGCAAATGGCCAAAAGAAAACCTGGTGCCCCTGTTTCCGGTGCGGCAATTGGGAAAAGAAGACAGAGGCTGAAATGGGCAAACACCTGCAGAAGAGTGGTTTTACGCCCGATTATACGGTGTGGACATTTCATGGTGAGTCTGCCCAACGTGACCGAGCTGAGGTGGATCGTCGTCGCACCGACGAGCATGGTACCGGGATGGAAAACATGGTGCAAGACTATGATGATGCTCGGGATTCGGACGAGGAGATGGAGGAATCTGCAAAGGCCTTCAATGAAATGTTGGAGTCTTCGAAACGTCCGCTCCACGAGCACACTGAGCTTTGTCAGTTGGATGCCATCTCACAAGTAATGGCTCTGAAGGCTCAGTTCAACTTGGGCAGAGAATGCTATGACGCAATTATGACAGTATTTGGACGCTTTCTACCCAAAGGCCATGTAATGCCTGCAAACCTGTACCAGTCGGACAAAATCCTCCGTGCACTGAAGATGCCCTATGAGAAGATACATGCCTGTGAGAAAGGATGTGCCTTATTTAGGCTTGACTATGCGGACTTGAACTATTGTCCCATTTGCAAGTCTTCCAGGTATATTGTGGTAGACAACAGTATGGGTGAGAAGACACAAACCAAAATCCCCGTTAGTGTTCTTCGGTATATGCCAATCGAACCAAGACTTCAACGTCTTTTCATGGTCGAAGAGACGGCCAGACAGATGACATGGCACAAAACAGGCAAAAGAACCGAACTAGTTGCAGATGGGAATCTGATGATGGTACACACATCGGATGGTTCTGGGTAATTTCTCCTTTACACATTTAAAAATCTTCAACTAGCTAGTTATTAATTGTACTAATCAACATTGTCTCATTTGATTGCAGACATTCTACGAGGAGGACGCGGCACATGTTATCGAGAACGTCTGCAAGCGCCTACTCCAGAACTTACGGCACGAGGCTCGGGTGCAGGCTGTTCGAGACTACTACGCCTTGCGTGGTATCAAGAAGACCAAGTCGGCGTGCCACGATAAGTTCCTGAGTAAGGAGCAGTACATGAAGGTAATTCTTAAGGCCTTCTCTACTTAAGTTCCTTCATTTAGTAATTCTTAGCCGTAGCGCTCAAGTTTCTATTTGCTAACTTAGGCGCCTCCGAGATGGTGTGCGGATCGGATGGATTGTTGGGAGGTGTTGGTCGATGAGTGGTGCTCACAACGATGGCTAGCCCTCCATAAGGAGGCCAAGGACAAACGTGCCCAAATGGAAGGTGTGCCACACCATCAAGGCAGCTCCAACTTATATCAGTTCGGGCGCAACTGGGTATGTGGTTTGCTTCATGATTCATGCAATTCATTCATCATGCTAGCTTGAGCCCTTTAATTACTAATTTTCATTGTTTCTCTCTTTCAGGCATGCTACAATAAGGCGGATAAGGTGCCAGAGGTGTACGACCTGTATGCCATGGCCCACACTGCCTCTTTCAAGAAAGTCAAGGCTTTCTCTCAGTCTGACCTTGATGATGCAAACAACTTCACCAACATCTCCTCCCACAACAAGCTCGTGAGATATAGAGATGAGGGGAAGGCGAGGAAAGGGGAGGACTTTAACCCGAGCCAGGGTCCCATTGATCCAGAGCTGTTGATGATATCTGGTGGCGGGACGTCCCATGGCTCCATAGCCATTGGAGATGGACTTATCCGTTGTCCTAGCACTCTCCCGGAGATCAAGGTGCGCCAGTCGAGCTCCGCTCCTGAGATAAGGCCTCGTGAACGGCCAGTGCAACTCGCCATCAAGGTTAGTGATACGTACTCAGTTATCTTTCTCCATTACATTGTGTGCGCTTCCATCAATGATTACAAATGGTCATGTGAGTGGTGTTGCAGGCTACTATACAGAGTGAGAGAGATAGAACGGAGAAACTTCTGGCGGAGGCGGCGGAGAGGCAGCGGGAGTTGGAGGAGAGGACAACAAAGATGGTGGAGGAGGAGAGGGCACGGAATGACATGCAGGCAAGGGCCATGTACGAGCTCCTTGTGGTAAGTTTCTTCTACAGATTAGCCAAAACATTCATGTAGTGTTTGTCTCATTACTAACTAGTATGACTGAGTCGTCAAAACCAAATGTGCAGTCTGTGTGCGAGAAGACAGGTCAGACCGCTCCGCCGATGCCAGTGATTGCTCCTGGGACCACAATGAGTTTTATTTGAGTGGACATTACTTGCTAGTCTTAACATTTGAGTGTCATCATGCTAACAAGACATTGGAAATGATCTTTGGTGCAGCGTAACTCCAGACAAGCATCGCACGATCCTTCTCCAGCTACCGACACGAGCCACCCCGCTCCTACACCTCCTGGATCTTGGTAAGTTTATCTAGTGTTTTGCTTAACACATGCATAAAGACCTAGACTTAGCTTTATTTCCTCCAATGCTTACCATAATGACGTAGACTTAGCTTCTTCTCCTCCAAAATGACTTAATAAGCTCACTGACCTCCAAAACCATCCATTTTACCTAAGTTAGCTCTAAAACGATCTATACTTAGCTTACTTATGTCAAAAATTGCATATTTAGCTTAGTTAGCTCATAGACGATCCATTTTACCTAAGTTAGCTCCAAAATGACCCATCTTACCTAGGTTAGCTTATAAATGATCCAGTTTATCCAAGTTAGCTCTAAAATGACCCAATTTACCTAGAGTAGCTCCTAATAAAAACGATCCATTTCACCTAAATTAGCTCTTAAATGATCCATTTCACCTAAGTTTGCTCAAAAACGATCCATTTCACCTAAATTAGCTCTTAAATGATCCATTTCACCTAAGTTTGCTCAAAAACGATCCATTTCACCTTAGTTAGCTCAAAAACGATCCATTTCACCTTAGTTAGCTAAAAAACGATCCTTTTCACCTAAATTAGCTCTTAAATGATCCATTTCACCTAAGTTTGCTCAAAAACGATCCATTTCACCTAAGTTAGCCCAAAACGATCCATTTTACCTTAGTTAGCTCAAAAACGATTCATTTCACCTTAGTTAGCTCAAAAACGATCCATTTCAACCTTAGTTAGCTCAAATGAAGCCCCACCTTAGTTAGCTCAAAAACGATTCATTTCACCCTAGTTAGCTCAAAAACGATCATTTTACCTAAGTTAGCTCATAACGATCCATTTTACCTAAGTAGTTCTAAAATGATCCATTTAACCTTACTTAGCTCATAAAATGATCCATTCTACCGAAGTTAGCTCTAAAATGACCCATTTTACCTAGGTTAGCTCCAAAATGATCCATCTTACCTAGGTTACCTCTAAAATGATGCATTTTACCTAAGTTTGCTCATAAGCGATCCATTGCACCTAGGTTAGCTCATAAACGATCCATTTCACCTAAGTTAGCTCACAAATGATCAATTTCACCTAAATTAGCTCATAAATGTCATATATTTCTTCTTCTTCTTCTTCTTCTTCTTCTAATCTTCTTCTTCTAACTTTCTTATTTCCCATTTTGCAGAATTCATTCACTTCACGGAAGCTTGCATAGATGGAGTGCTTGTTTGGATGAACTATGTTTCCTTTGTATCTATGGACTATGCATGTATGGTAGGATGACACTATTGTAATATGTATGGTTGGATGCATGTATGTCGAACTTGCTATGTATGGTTGATGGAACTATGCATGTATGATGAAATTATATGTGTTGGATATCTCATATGTTTGTTGTGAACTTGCCATGTGAAAAATATATATGTATCATCTATTTGCTGTGAAAATGGTTGGGTATATGAAAAAACAGAAAAAAGAGCCAATATGCAGGCTCTTTGCCGTCTGCCACTGACGGCAACGGGCTCTTTTCCGTCTGCCGTGGACGGCAAAGAAGCCACGTGGCGTCCACCTGTGCTTCCTGGGAGCTGACCCATTTGGTCAGTTTGCCTACAGTGGCAGACGGCAAAGACTTTGCCGTCAGTGGCAGACGGCAAAGAACCTGCCACGTAGTGACGTGTAGATGACATCATACGGCGGACGGCAAAGACCCTAGAAATTTTTCCATCAGCGGCGGACGGCAAAGGCCTTCCGTTAGCCACTTAACGGACTGACAGCGCAATTATTGCCGTCCGCCGTCTTTGCCGTCTGCCGCTCTCTCTTTGCCGTCCGCCGCAGACGGCAAAGACTTTGCCGTCAGTAGCAGACGGCAAAGAACCTGTTTACCGAAGCCTACTTTGCCGGAGCCTTTTTCCGTCCGCCGCTGACGGCAAAGGCCTTTGCCGTCCGCCGTTCGGGCCTTTGCCGTCCGCCGTGGCAGACGGCAAAGTACCCGATTCCTGTAGTGCCCCAAGCTTAGACCTCGCTTGTCCTCAAGCGAAAGCCGATAAAAATAAATATGTCCCCATGTTTAGAGGTAGAGGCGTCGATAAAAATAAAATACGGACATGAGGGCATCATGATTATTCTCATAACAGCAACATAGATAGATATTTTCATATGATTACTTATGTTCAAGTGATGATCTATTCACAATGCAAAAGTATGAATCAGAAACCTTATTGAGAACCAACAAACTATAATCTCAGTCATTGAAGCAATTGCAATTTATCATAGCATCAGAAAGAGTCTATGTCAGAGCTAAAAAGCAAGTACACATACTCAACTATCATCTAGTCCTTCATAGTTGCTAACACTCACGCAATACTTGTGGCTACGGAGTTCTAATCGGACACAGAGAAAGATAGGGGCTGATAGTTTCGCCCCACAACCTTTTACCTCGAGGGTAATGTCAACAATAATAACTCATGCCCCCCTACATCCAATTATATGATGCTCACCGCCGTGCGTACTTTCATACTATTACGTCATCCGGCTTGGCCTGTCTAGACTCGATGATTGGGTCCTTGACATCATGAAATCGTATTATGAGAACAATAAAAACAGTTCGGGGCTCCGGAGAGGAGGATTCATCGCCGTCGTCATCATCAACCATCCTCCATCACCAATTTCATGATGCTCACCGCCGTGCGTGAGTAATTCCATCATAGGCTTGCTGGACGGTGATGGGTTGGATGAGATTTATCATGTAATCGAGTTATTTTTGTTAGGGTTTGATCCCTAGTATCGATTATGTTCTTCGATTGATGTTGCTATGACTTTGCTATGCTTAATGCTTGTCACTAGGGCCGAGTGCCATGATTTCAGATCTGAACCTATTATTGTTTTCATGAATATATGTGAGTTCTTGATCCTATCTTGCAAGTCTATAGTCACCTACTATGTGTTATGATCCGGCAACCCCGAAGTGACAATAATCGGGACCACTCCCGGTTATGACCATAGTTTGAGGAGTTCATGTATTCACTATGCACTAATGCTTTCTTCCGGTTCTCTATTAAAAGGAGGCCTTAATATCCCTTAGTTTCCAATAGGACCCCGCTGCCACAGGAGGGTAGGACAAAAGATGTCATGCAAGTTCTTTTCCATAAGCACGTGTGACTATATACGGAATACATGCCTACATTACATTGATGAATTGGAGCTAGTTCTGTGTCACCCTATGTTATGACTGTTACATGATGAACCGCATCCGGCATAATTATCCATCACTGATTCGGTGCCTACGAGTTTTCCATATACTGGTTTACGCTTATTTACTTTCCCGCTGCTACTGTTACAATCACTACAAAATACCAAAAAAATTACTTTTGCTGTCTTTACTTTTGTTGCCGTTACCACCACTATCATATTACCTTGCTACTAAACACTTTGCTGCAGATACTGAGTTTCCAGGTGTGGTTGAATTGACAACTCAGCTGCTAATACTTGAGAATATTCTTTGGCTCCCCTTGTGTCGAATCAATAAATTTGGGTTGAATACTCTACCCTCGAAAACTGTTGCGATCCCCTGTACTTGTGGGTTATCACCTTTTCCCATACCACGGATGGCTTAAACAGACTTTCCAAGAAGATGTTAGGTTGGACAGGGTCATTCTTAGCACCGATACGGGCGAGGATATCCGCCGCCTGGTTGTTTTCCCAAGCCACATGGTGGAATTCGAGCCCCTCGAACCGAGCTGACATCTTGAGGACGGCGTTGCGATAAGCCGCCATTTTCGTATCCTTGGCATTGAAGTCTCCATTTATTTGGGATATTGCAAGGTTCGAGTCCCCACGCACCTCCAGGCGTCGAATGCCCATGGAAACTACCATCCGAAGACCATGTAAGAGGGCCTCGTATTCGGCTGCGTTGTTGGAGTCTGTGTATAGTATTTGGAGTACGTATTGGACTGTATCTCCAGTGGGGGACGTCAGGACAACGCCAGCCCCCAGACCAGCCAGCATTTTAGAGCCGTCGAAGTGCATGATCCAATTGGAGTATGCGTCGTACCCTTTAGGGAGTTCGGCTTCTGTCCATTCGGCGACAAAATCGGCCAATACTTGCGACTTAATGGCTTGCCGAGGTTTATATATTATGTCTAACGGGAGGAGCTCGATGGCCCATTTGGCAATCCGGCCCGTGGCATCGCGGTTGTTTATTATGTCGTTGAGTGGTACTTCCGAGGCCACTGTGATTGAACACTCTTGAAAGTAGTGTCTTAGTTTCCGGGATGCCATGAATACCGCATATGCTATCTTTTGATAATGCTGGTAACGTGATTTGCATGGAGTGAGGACAATGGATACATAATATACCGGCTTTTGGAGTGGGAATTTATGTCCGTCAGTTTCTCGTTCGACGACGAGAACTGCGCTTACAACTTGATGAGTTGTCGCTATATATAATAGCATTGGTTCGCCGATGTTTGACGCGGCCAGGATTGGGTTGGTGGCCAGGATGGCCTTTATGTCTTCCAGTCTAGCCGTGGCCGCGTCCGTCCACTCGAAGTGTTCGGTGCGCTGAAGAAGGCGATAAAGGGATAATGCATTTTCTCCTATTCGGGAGATAAAGCGGCTTAAGGCCGCCACGCATCCAGTTAATTTCTGGATTTTCTTGAGGTCAGTTGGGATGGCCAACTGTGGCAGGGCTCGGATTTTAGCCGGATTTGCTTCAATTCCTCTACTGGAGACGATGAAGCCCAGGAGCTTTCCGGCGGGCACACCGAAAACGCATTTTTCTGGATTGAGCTTGATGTCGTATGTTCGGAGATTGTCGAACATGAGCCTCAAGTCGTCTATTATGGATTCGACGCGTCTCGTTTTGACGACCACATCGTCTACATATGCCTCCACTGTTTTGCCGATATGTTTTTCCAGGCATGTCTGAATCATGCGTTGATATGTTGCACCGGCGTTCTTTAGCTCAAAAGGCATAGTGTTAAAACAGAAGGGGCCGTATGGGGTGATAAATGCCGTTGCGGCTTGGTCGGACTCTGCCAACTTAATCTGATGGTATCCGGAGTATGCGTCGAGGAAACACAATGAGTCGTGTCCTGCAGTAGCATCGACAATTTGACCAATGCAGGGGAGGGGGAAGGGATCCTTGGGACAAGCCTTGTTCAGGTCTTTGAAATCCATACATAGGGGCCGGGATTTATCCTTCTTTGGTACCATCACTAGGTTTGCTAGCCAGTCCGGATGTTTTATTTCTCTAATGAATCCGGCCTCCAGTAACTTGGCTAGCTCCTCTCCCATGGCTTGTCTCTTAGGTTCAGAGAAACGCCGAAGATTCTTCTTGAGTGGCTTGAATCCTTTTAGAATGTTAAGGCTATGCTTGGCCAGCCTGCATGGAATTCCTGGCATATCTGAGGGATGCCAAGCAAATATGTCCCAATTCTCGCGTAGGAACTCCCATAGTGCGGCGTCTACAGCGGGGTTTAACTGTGCCCCGATGGAGGCTGTTTTTGTAGGGTCTGTTAGGTGGACTTGTAATTTGACTATCATCATCAACCATCCAAGTCCACCTAACCCTAAACCCTAATAGGGCACCTCAGAGAAGGTGACTCATAGAATTATTCCCTTAAGTGGCGAAAATAATTACTTTTGATACAGAGATCATTGAAACTCTTCTTACCAGCCTAAGGCAATTTCCAAACGATCATTTGATGGAGTTCGAAAGAGTGGCATACTCAAAGTAGAGTGGATGATGTGGACTACCTTGTTGAAGACAACACAATGGATGATTTTTGCTTATCATCGGAAGTGGATGGGACCCATGGTAGGACCACTTTGAACATGATCCTGAACAACAATTACTGAGAAGTGCAGCCCAGAGAAATTTGGTACAATGGCGGTGCAAGTTGGGGACAAAATGCAAATGCTGGGAATGTTCCAACCATCATATCTGCCTGAGATTCATATCTGGTTGGTAAAGGGATATTTCATACATCCATGTGCCTGAAAAGGGAAAGTTCGCAACACTACCGATGAGATGACGTTGCGAGATTCTTGGGAGATGAACTACGATAGCAAGTTCCAAAACATGAGCAGGTTCTACTACACACATGTGAAAACGCTGTTCCAGACCAGCATGACCACGTGGTAGTCTTACAATAAAACACTACCGGGTTCAGGTGGGGAACCATCATCGAGGATATCGAAGTCTTTACGCAAGTCCATGGATTAGAGCCCAAGCATAGACTTCTATTCCTTGAACAAGTCAATCAGTGGCTTGGTGTGCTAAGGATACATATAGAATGAAGGTTGCAAGTCTCCAGACCATAGAATACTTCGCACATATGCATGACTGACTTGGGATGATCCCAGGAAAGCAAAACAAGCTTTCTCGAATTCACGGCGGCATCTTTCATCAAATGCACGTGAATTAGACGAAGTCACTCCTTTCATCCAAACGTATACCTCATGAGCGGAACATGAAGGCAATGCTTATAAAGTTTCCAATAATAGTGTAATGTTCAACATGAATCATGGGGCAGACAAAATGCTGCTGATGGGCTCAACAGAAACTCATCAGAATTTCCATATCATTGGACTTCCACCATCATGTGAACACGGTGATAGCATTGGTCAGACCAAAGGATGTAATGTTTGCTCGAGGGATCAACCACGAGTAAGACAATAGTACGAACATCGTTGGTTCTGATTTGACTTGAGGATAGCCCATACTCAAGTCAAAGTTTTGACAAGGCAATAGATCCAACAACTGATCACGAGGACCAATCGATGGAGATATCAGCTTTCCTCAACACACACACACACAGACAAAAAGATATCCCTTAACATGAACTAAGTCAGACAAGCTTTTATCTTCCAACTCTCCAAGTTTTTGTTTGGCTTAACCAACTAGCTCAGGGGTATCCAACACAGATTCTTGAAGAATGGGTGGTTTGGAGGAAAACCAATATGATCACGAACTCAACATAGCGGTCAGGTGACAACCTGGTAATACTTCCGAGAAGATATTCGAAACATCACGAACCACCGATATGTTACTAAGCTCAAAAACAATCTTGCTTTTCAGAGCAAGACGATATGATCAAATAAGCAAGGGGTTGAATAATCCTAACTTATTAATCGAGGAGTGCACCAGAAATAAGGACTAGGTAGCACAATCTATCTTAGAATGATGATTCAGTAACCAACACGCTAAGAATGAGAATATTGTCCATTTACTACCAAGCAACTAGTTGCTAGGACTATTGATTTTACACATCACGGTTCACTTATCGGTATTACGGTTGCAACAACATGGAATAGATCTTCGTAGAATATGTAGGAGCCAATATGGGCATCCAGGTCCCGCTATTGGTTATTGACCGGAGATTTGTCTTAGTCATGTCTACATTGTTCTCGAACCGTAGGGTCCGCACGCTTAGCGTTACGATGATAGTTATTATGAGTTTATGCATTTTGATGTACCGAATTTAGTTCGGAGTCCCAGATGTGATCACGGACATGACGAGGAATCTCAAAATGGTCGAGACATAAAGATTGATATATTGGACGACTATATTCGGACACCGGAAGCGTTCCGGGGAAGTTTCGGATAAAATCGGAGAACCGGGGGGTTACCGAAATCCCCCGGGGGGTTAATGGGCCTCATGGGCCTAAAGTGGAGAAGAGGAAGGGGCTGCCAGGGCAGGCCGCGCGCCCCCTCTCCCCCTAGTCCGAATTGGACAAGGAGGGAGGGGCGGCGCCCCCCCTTTCCTCCTCTCCTCCCCTCTCTCCTACTTGGACAAGGAAAGGGAGGGGAGTCCTACTCCCGGTAGGAGTAGGACTCCTCCTGTGCGCCTCCTCTAGGGCCGGCCGCACCCCCCCCCCCCTTGGATCCTTTATATACGGAGGCAGGGGGCACCCTAGAACACACAAGTTGATCCTGGTGATCGTTCCTTATCCGTGTGCGGTGCCCCCTTCCAACAATTCCACCTCGATCGTATCGTTGTAGTGCTTGGGCGAAGCCCTGCGCTGGTAGAACATCATCATCGTCACCACGCCGTTGTGCTGACGGAACTCTTCCCCGACACTTTGTTGGATCGGAGCCCGGGGATCGTCATCGAGCTGTACGTGTGCTAAGAACTCGGAGGCGCCGGGGTAACGGTGCTTGGATCGGTCGGATCGGGAAGACGTACGACTACTTCCTCTACGTTGTGTCAATGCTTCCGTTGCGATCTACAAGGGTACGTAGATCATACTCTCCCCTCTCGTTGCTGTGCATCACCATGATCTTGCGTGTGCGTAGGAATTTTTTTGAAATTACTACGTTCCCCGACAGTGGCATCCGAGCCTAGGTTTTATGTGTTGATGTTATATGCACGAGTAGAACACAAGTGAGTTGTGGGCGATATAAGTCATACTGCTTACCAGCATGTCATACTTTGGTTCGGCGGTATTGTTGGATGAAGCGACCCAGACCGACATTACGCGTACGCTTACGCGAGACCGGTTCTCCCGACGTGCTTTGCACAGAGGTGGCTTGCGGGCGACAGTTTCTCCAACTTTAGTTGAACCGAGTGTGGCTACGCCCGGTCCTTGCGAAGGTTAAAACAGCACCAACTTGACAAACTATCGTTGTGGTTTTGATGCGTAGGTAAGATTGGTTCTTGCTTAAGCCCGTAGCAGCCACGTAAAACTTGCAACAACAAAGTAGAGGACGTCTAACTTGTTTTTGCAGGGCATGTTGTGATGTGATATGGTCAAGACATGATGCTAAATTTTATTGTATGAGATGATCATGTTTTGTAACCGAGTTATCGGCAACTGGCAGGAGCCATATGGTTGTCGCTTTATTGTATGCAATGCAATCGCACTGTAATGCTTTACTTTATCACTAAACGGTAGCGATAGTCGTGGAAGCATAAGATTGGTGAGACGACAATGATGCTACGATGGAGATCAAGGTGTCGCGCCGGTGACGATGGTGATCATGACGGTGCTTCGGAGATGGAGATCACAGGCACAAGATGATGATGGCCATATCATATCACTTATATTGATTGCATGTGATGTTTATCTTTTATGCATCTTATCTTGCTTTGATTGACGGTAGCATTATAAGATGATCTCTCACTAATTATCAAGAAGTGTTCTCCCTGAGTATGCACCGTTGCGAAAGTTCTTCGTGCTGAGACACCACGTGATGATCGGGTGTGATAGGCTCTACGTTCAAATACAACGGGTGCAAAACAGTTGCACACGCGGAATACTCAGGTTATACTTGACGAGCCAAGCATATACAGATATGGCCTCGGAACACGGAGACCGAAAGGTCGAGCGTGAATCATATAGTAGATATGATCAACATAGTGATGTTCACCAATGAAACTACTCCATCTCACGTGATGATCGGACATGGTTTAGTTGATTTGGATCACGTAATCACTTAGAGAATTAGAGGGATGTCTATCTAAGTGGGAGTTCTTTAAGTAAATTAATTGAACCTAAATTTAGGATGAAACTTAGTACCTGATAGTATCTTGCTTATCTATGTTGTAGATAGATAGCTCGCGATGTTGTTCATACGTTGAATTTTAATGCGTTCCTTGAGAAAGCAAAGTTGAAAGATGATGGTAGCAATTACACGGACTGGGTCCGTAACTTGAGGATTATCCTCATTGCTGCACAGAAGAATTACGTCCTGGAAGCATCGCTGGGTGCCAGGCCTGCTGCTGGAGCAACCCCAGATGTTATGAACGTCTGGCAGAGCAAAGCTGATGACTACTCGATAGTTCAGTGTGCCATGCTTTACGGCTTAGAATCGGGACTTCAACGACGTTTTGAACGTCATGGAGCATATGAGATGTTCCAGGAGTTGAAGTTAATATTTCAAGCAAATGCCCGAGATTGAGAGATATGAAGTCTCCAATAAGTTCTATAGCTGCAAGATGGAGGAGAACAGTTCTGTCAGTGAGCATATACTCAAAATGTCTGGGTACTATAATCACTTGATTCAATTGGGAGTTAATCTTCCAGATGATTGCGTCATTGACAGAATTCTCCAATCACTGCCACCAAGCTACAAGAGCTTCGTGATGAACTATAATATGCAAGGGATGAATAAGACTATTCCCGAGCTCTTCGCAATGCTGAAAGCTGCGGAGGTAGAAATCAAAAAGGAGCATCAAGTGTTGATGGTCAACAAGACCACTAGTTTCAAGAAAAAGGGCAAAGGGAAGAAGAAGGGGAACTTCAAGAAGAACGGCAAGCATGTTGCTGCTCAAGAGAAGAAACCCAAGTCTGGTCCTAAGCCTGAAACTGAGTGCTTTTACTGCAAGCAGACTGGTCACTGGAAGCGGAACTGCCCCAAGTATTTGGCGGATAAGAAGGATGGCAAGGTGAACAAAGGTATATGTGATATACATGTTATTGATGTGTACCTTACTAGTGCTCGCAGTAGCACCTGGGTATTTGATACTGGTTCTGTTGCTAATATTTGCAACTCGAAACAGGGACTTGCAGAATAAGCGAAGACTGGCTAAGGACGAGGTGACGATGCGCGTGGGAAATGGTTCCAAAGTCGATGTGATCGCGGTCGACACACTCCCTATACCTTCGGGATTAGTATTAGACCTAAATAATTGTTATTTGGTGCCAGCGTTAAGCATGAACATTATATCTGGATCTTGTTTAATGCGAGACGGTTATTCATTTAAATCAGAGAATAATGGTTGTTCTATTTATATGAATAATATCTTTTATGGTCATGCACCCATGAAGAGTGGTCTATTCTTATTGAATCTCGATAGTAGTAATACACATATTCATAATGTTGAAGCCAAAAGATGCAGAGTTGATAATGATGGTGCAACTTATTTGTGGCACTGCCGTTTAGGTCATATCGGTGTAAAGCGCATGAAGAAACTCCATACTGATGGACTTTTGGAACCACTTGATTATGAATCACTTGGTACTTGCGAACCGTGCCTCATGGGCAAGATGACTAAAACACCGTTCTCCGGTACTATGGAGAGAGCAACAGATTTGTTGGAAATCATACATACAGATGTATGTGGTCCGATGAATATTGAGGCTCGTGGCGGATATCGTTATTTTCTCACCTTCACAGATGATTTAAGCAGATATGGGTATATCTACTTAATGAAACATAAGTCTGAAACATTTGAAAAGTTCAAAGAATTTCAGAGTGAAGTTGAAAATCATCGTAACAAGAAAATAAAGTTTCTACGATCTGATCGTGGAGGAGAATATTTGAGTTACGAGTTTGGTGTACATTTGAAAAATTGTGGAATAGTTTCGCAACTCACGCCACCCGGAACACCACAGCGTAATGGTGTGTCCGAACGTCGTAATCGTACTTTACTAGATATGGTGCGATCTATGATGTCTCTTACAGATTTACCGCTATCGTTTTGGGGTTATGCTTTAGAGACGGCCGCATTCACGTTAAATAGGGCACCATCAAAATCCGTTGAGACGACGCCTTATGAACTGTGGTTTGGCAAGAAACCAAAGTTGTCGTTTCTTAAAGTTTGGGGCTGCGATGCTTATGTGAAAAAGCTTCAACCTGATAAGCTCGAACCCAAATCGGAGAAATGTGTCTTCATAGGATATCCAAAGGAAACTATTGGATACACCTTCTATCACAGATCCGAAGGCAAGACTTTTGTTGCTAAATTCGGAAACTTTCTGGAGAAGGAGTTTCTCTCGAAAGAAGTGAGTGGGAGGAAAGTAGAACTTGATGAGGTAACTGTACCTGCTCCCTTATTGGAAAGTAGTACATCACAGAAAACTATTTCAGTGACACCTACACTAGTTAGTGAGGAAGCTAATGATAATGATCATGAAACTTCAGATCAAGATACTACTGAACCTCGTAGATCAACCAGAGTGAGATCCGCGCTAGAGTGGTACGGTAATCCTGTTCTGGAAGTCATGCTACTAGATCATGATGAACCTACGAACTATGAAGAAGCGATGGTGAGCCCAGATTCCGCAAAATGGCTTGAAGCCATGAAATCTGAGATGGGATCCATGTATGAGAACAAAGTATGGACTTTGGTTGACTTGCCCGATGATCGGCAAGCAATTGAGAATAAATGGATCTTCAAGAAGAAGACTGACGCTGACGGTAATATTACTGTCTACAAAGCTCGACTTGTCGCAAAAGGTTTTCGGCAAGTTCAAGGTGTTGACTACGATGAGAGCTTCTCACTCGTATCTATGCTTGAGTCTGTCCGAATCATGTTAGTAATTGCCGCATTTTATGATTATGAGATTTGGCAGATGGATGTCAAAACTGCATTCCTGAATGGATTTCTGGAAGAAGAGTTGTATATGATGCAACCAGAAGGTTTTGTCGATCCAAAGGGAACTAACAAAGTGTGCAAGCCCCAGCGATCCATTTATGGACTGGTGCAAGCCTCTCGGAGTTGGAATAAATGCTTTGATAGTGTGATCAAAGCATTTGGTTTTATACAGACTTTTGGAGAAACCTGTATTTACAAGAAAGTGAGTGGGAGCTCTATAGCATTTCTGATATTATATGTGGATGACATATTACTGATTGGACTTTCACAAGGGATAGCATAAAGGGATACTTGAATACGAGTTTTTCAATGAAAGAGCTCGGTGAAGCTGCTTACATATTAGGCATTAAGATCTATAGAGATAGATCAAGACGCTTAATTGGACTTTCACAAAGCACATACCTTGACAAAGTTTTGAAAAAGTTCAAAATGGATCAGTCAAAGAAAGGGTTCTTGCCTATTTTACAAGGTGTGAAATTGAGTAAATCTCAAAGCCCGACCACTGCAGAAGATAGAGAGAAAATGAAAGATGTTCCCTATGCTTCAGCCATAGGCTCTATCATGTATGCAATGCTGTGTACCAGACCTGATGTGTGCCTTGCTATAAGTCTAGCAGGGAGGTACCAAAGTAATCCAGGAGTGGATCACTGGACAGCGGTCAAGAACATCCTGAAATACCTGAAAAGGACTAAGGATATGTTTCTCTTATATGGAGGTGACAAAGAGCTCATCGTAAAAGGTTACGTTGATGCAAGCTTTGACACTGATCCGGACAATTCTAAATCGCAAACCGGATACGTGTTTACATTAAACGGTGGAGCTGTCAGTTGGTGCAGTTCTAAACAAAGCATCGTAGCGGGATCTACATGTGAAGCAGAGTACATAGCTGCTTCGGAAGCAGCAAATGAAGGAGTCTGGATGAAGGAGTTCATATCCGATCTAGGTGTCATACCTAGTACATCGGGTCCAATGAAAATCTTTTGTGACAATACTGGTGCAATTGCCTTGGCAAAGGAATCCAGATTTCACAAGAGAACCAAGCACATCAAGAGACGCTTCAATTCCATTCAGGATCTAGTCCAGGTGGGAGACATAGAGATTTGCAAGATACATACGGATCTGAATGTTGCAGATCCGTTGACTAAGCCTCTTCCACAAGCAAAACATGATCAGCACCAAGACTCCATGGGTGTTAGAATCATTACTGTGTAATCTAGATTATTGACTCTAGTGCAAGTGGGAGACTGAAGGAAATATGCCCTAGAGGCAATAATAAAGTTATTATTTATTTCCTTATATCATGACAAATGTTTATTATTCATGCTAGAATTGTATTAACCGGAAACATAATACATGTGTGAATACATAGACAAACAGAGTGTCACTAGTATGCCTCTACTTGACTAGCTCGTTAATCAAAGATGGTTAAGTTTCCTAACGATAGACAAAGAAGTTGTCATTTGATTAATGAGATAACATCATTAGTTGAATGATCTGATTGACATGACCCATTCCATTAGCTTAGCACCCGATCATTTAGAATGTTGCTATTGCTTTCTTCATGACTTATACATGTTCCTATGACTATGAGATTATGCAACTCCCGTTTGCAGGAGGAACACTTTGTGTGCTACCAAACGTCACAACGTAAATGGGTGATTATAAAGGAGCTCTACAGGTGTCTCCAAAGGTACATGTTGGGTTGGCGTATTTCGAGATTAGGATTTGTCACTCCGATTGTCGGAGAGGTATCTCTGGGCCCTCTCGGTAACGCACATCACATAAGCCTTGCAAGCATTACAACTAATATGTTAGTTGTGAGATGATGTATTACGGAACGAGTAAAGAGACTTGCCGGTAACGAGATTGAACTAGGTATTGGATACCGACGATCGAATCTCGGGCAAGTAACATACCGATGACAAAGGGAACAACGTATGTTGTTATGTGGTTTGAGCGATAAAGATCTTCGTAGAATATGTAGGAGCCAATATGGGCATCCAGGTCCTGCTATTGGTTATTGACCGGAGATTTATCTCAGTCATGTCTACATTGTTCTCGAACCGTAGGGTCTGCACGCTTAACGTTACAATGACAGTTATTATGAGTTTATGCATTTTGATGTACTGAAGTTAGTTCGGAGTCCCGGATGTGATCACGGACATGACGAGGAATCTCGAAATGGTCGAGACATAAAGATTGATATATTGGATGACTATATTCGGACACTGGAAGCGTTCCAGGGAAGTTTCGGATAAAACCGGAGAACCGGGGGGTTACCGGAATCCCCCGGGGGGTTAATGGGCCTCATGGGCCTAAAGTGGAGAAGAGGAAGGGGCTGCCAGGGCAGGCCGCGCGCCCCCTCGCCCCCTAGTCCGAATTGGACAAGGAGGGAGGGGCGGCGCCCCCCCTTTCCTCCTCTCCTCCCCTTCTCTCCTACTTGGACAAGGAAAGGGAGGGGAGTCCTACTCCCGGTAGGAGTAGGACTCCTCCTGCGCGCCTCCTCTAGGGCCGGCTGCACCCCCCCCCCTTGGATCCTTTATATACGGAGGCAGGGGGGCACCCTAGAACACACAAGTTGATCCTGGTGATCGTTCCTTATCCGTGTGCGGTGCCCCCTTCCAGCATATTCCACCTCGATCATATCGTTGCAATTCTTGGGAGAAGCCCTGCGCCGGTAGAACATCATCATCGTCACCATGCCGTTGTGCTGACGGAACTCTTCCCCGACACTTTGCTGGATCGGAGCCCGGGGATCGTCATCGAGCTGTACGTGTGCTAAGAACTCGGAGGTGCCGGAGTAACGGTGCTTGGATCGGTCGGATCGGGAAGACGTACGACTACTTCCTCTATGTTGTGTCAACGCTTCCGTTGCGATCTACAAGGGTACGTAGATCATACTCTCCCCTCTCGTTGCTGTGCATCACCATGATTTTGCGTGTGCATAGGAATTTTATTGAAATTACTACATTCCCCGACATCGCCGCCATGCAAAAAGCAGCCCAAGACAAAACCGCTCTTGCAGAGAAGAAGCTTGCTTCAGTCGGAATGCTTGAAGGATAGGTGACTAGACTGACATCTTGTCTTAATGAAGCTAACCGCGAAGTGACCAGCCTGAAGAAGGATAAGGTCGCCCTGAATGAAAAGTTGGAGTCTGCGATCCGCAAGAGGAACGACACAGAAGCTTATCTGAGGACCCTCGCCAAGAAGCTTTATCTTGTGCTGGGAGGTATTTCTTTTAATCTGACTGTGTTGATGTTTGCCATCGGATTTTGCTCGGTTGATTGAACTGACTTTTGGCTGCAGAACTTTGTCAAGACTTTGATGAAGAAACTGGGAGGGTCGAGACGGGTCTGGACCCTATCGCTTCCCTGGTCTGTGACGAAACTGCGATGAACGTGCTCCGACTGGAGTCCCGTATCGCCAGGGCCACAAGCTACCTCGCATGCCTGAAGGAGGTTGTCTCTCGAATCGACTTGACTTTGGCCGGAGGCGACGCTTCAGAATGATCTGGAATCTCTGATGACTCGACTGAACGAGATCCCTGACCGAGTGCAAGAATGGAAGAAATCCTCCGCCCGGTTTGGTGCTGACGTGGCGCTGTCCCTGGTGCGAGTCCATTGCAAGGAGGTTCGTGAAGACCAGCTGGCTGCGATCAAAGTCGCTAACACCAAAAAGCACGACTTCCAGTCCTTCATGTAGACTTTCATTGCTTTCGCCACTCGGATCGCTGATGGGATCGATCTGGACTCGTTCGTGGAGCCTGCCAGTCCTCCCCCGGATGAGTGAACAATCTTATGAAACTTGGATACGCTTTAAATTTGCATCGGAATGCCGAGTGGTTTCTGTAACCGTTAAACTCCTTCGGGCTTTGTGCCCGAGTACTTTTGATTCGCTGCTTGGAACCTTTTAGAATTTATCTGAATTTGGTTTATCTCCGAATGTGCTTGTGTTTGCCTTCGGATGGACTTTGCTTGCTGCACCTCTTCGTCCTTGCGGATAGGGATGGAGCGGACGTTGTATTTGTGCCGCAGCTCCGAAGGAGAAGGTGGCAGTCGACCTGCACCTCGTCGTCCTTGTCGATGGGGATGGAGTGGACGTTGTATTAGTGCCGCAGCTCCGAAGGAGAAGGTGGCAGTCGACCTGCACCTCGTCGTCCTTGCAGATAGGGATGGAGCGGATGTTGTATTTGTGCCGCAGCTCCAAAGGAGAAGGTGGCAGTCGACCTGCACCTCGTTGTCCATGCGGATAGGGATGGAGCGGACATTGTATTAGTGCCGCAGCTCCGAAGAAGAAGGTTGCAGTCGACCTGCACCTCGTCGTCCTTGCGGATAGGGATGGGTCTCAAACTTAGGCGAGTACTGGACTGCAGCTAAGCCCCCGAGTGGGAGGACTGCTCTCCACTCGGTAGGATTTTTTCAAACTTAGGCGAGTGCTGGACTGCCGTTAAGCCTCTTAGTGAGAGAACTTAGGCGAGTGCTCGACTGCAGCTAAGCCCCCGAGTGGGCGGACTGCTCTCCACTCGATAGGATTTTTTCAAACTTAGGCGAGTGCTGGACTGCCGTTAAGCCTCTTAGTGAGAGAACTTAGGCGAGTGCTCGACTGCAGCTAAGCCCCAAGTGGGAGGATTGCTCTTCACTTGGTAGGATTTTTTTCAAACTTAGGCGAGTGGTGAACTGCCGTTAAGCCTCTTAAGTTAGGCGAGTGCTCGACTACAGCTAAGCCCCGAGTGGGAGGACTGCTCTCCACTCGGTAGGATTTTTTCAAACTTAGGCGAGTGCTGGACTACCGTTAAGCCTCTTAGTGAGAGAACTTAGGCAAGTGCTTGACTGCAGCTAAGCCCCCGAGTGGGAGGATTGCGCTCCACTCGGTAGGATTTTTCCAAACTTAGGCGAGTGCTGGACTGCCTTTAAGCCTCTTAGTGAGAGAACTTAGGCGAGTGCTCGACTGCAGCTAAGCCCCCGAGTGGAAGGATTGCTCTTCACTCGATAGGATTTTTTTGAACTTAGGCGGAACGGATTCACGACTAAACCCACCCACTGGGGGATTTCAGGAGTAAATAAGAACAACACATTCGAATGAGAGAACCGTAAGCTCTTGCCTTTGATAAACGAATTACAAAAGGTGTTGCTTATTACATTTTATTCGAACGAGTGTTTAAGTATAAAAGGGGCGGAGCAGCTCCGTGTTCCAAGCCCGTGGCTCATCTTTCTGATGCTCGATACTGTAAAGATGGTATGCTCCGTTGTGGAGAACTTTGGTGACAATGAAGGGGCCTTCCCAAGTTGGAGCGAGCTTGTGTGGTTTCTGCTGATCCACTCGAAGAACCAATTCTCCTTCTTGAAAGGCCCGACCCCTCACATTCCTGGCATGGAATTGATGCAAATCTTGCTGATAAATGGTCGAGCGGATCAAGGCCATCTCTCTTTCCTCCTCTAAGAGATCGACTGAATCTTTCCGGGCCTGCTCTGCTTCTGCTTCGGAGAAGAGTTCAACTCGGGGTGCGTTGTGGAGCAAGTCACTTGGCAGAACAGCTTCGACTCTGTAGACTAAGAAGAAAGGAGTTCTTCCAGTCGACCGATTAGGAGTTGTTCTTAAACCCCACAGAACTGACAAAAGTTCATCAACCCAAGCAAGGAGTTCTTCCAGTCAGGGCTTCAGTCCTTTGAGAATTACGCCATTGGCTCTTTCTGCTTGTTTGTTCGACTGTGGGTGAGCAACAGAAGCATAGTCGACTTGAGTGCACTGAGAGGCGCAGAAAATTCTGAACTCATCGGAATCGAAGTTCGATCTGTTGTCCGTGATGATGCTGTGTGGGACTCCATATCGGAACGTCAATTCTCTAATAAAACTGACAGTGGTGCTAGCGTCAAGGTTCTTGATGGGTTTGGCTTCGATCCATTTGGTAAACTTGTCGACTGCAACGAGCACGTGAGTGAAGCCGCTTCTGCTGGTCCTCTTTCCTGAGGATGTACGCAATGTAGGGCACCGTCCAGTCGGGAGTAATGGCCAGAACTTCCATAATTAGGTCAACCACAGCTGGGACCTCGACTTTAGTCGGATTCGTGGCGCTCTTGGGTTGTGGGGGCTCTTCAATGAAAGGGTCTTCCTGAACTTTCAGCGTGTGAATATGCTCCAAGAACACATTGCTGGGAATGGCCTCTCTCTTGGAACCTATCTTTGCCAATTCATCGGCTGCTTGATTTTTCAATCGGGGGATGTGGTGGAGTTCTAACCCCTCGAACTTCTTCTCAAGCTTTCTCACCGTGTTGCAGTAACCAGTCATGGCTGGGCTTCTGACGTCCCGCTCCTTCATCACTTGATTAACTACCAAATCTGAGTCGACATAGACCATGAGGCGACGGACGCCGAGTGAGATGGCCATGCGCAACCCATACAGGAGTGCTTCATACTCTGCTTCATTGTTGGAGGAATCAAAGTGAATCTGGAGGACATATCTAAGCTTGTCTCCTCGGGGGGATACCAGAACCACTCCAACACCAGAACCATTCATCATCTTGGATCCGTCAAAGAACATGGTCCAGTGCTCCGAGTGAACTTGAGTCGGCAGTTGCTGTTCGATCCACTCGGCGAGGAAATCTACTATTGCTTGGGACTTGATAGCTTTCTTTGCCTCAAACTTGATATCCAAGGGAAGGAGTTCAATCGCCCATTTTGCCACTCGACCAGTTGCGTCCCTGTTGTGCAGAATCTCCGACAATGGAGCATCGTTGACGACTGTAACAGAGTGATCTAAGAAGTAGTGTGCAACCTTCTTCGTGGTCATGTAAATTCCATAGACAAGCTTCTGATAGTGAGGATATCTCTGCTTTGACGGGGTCAGGACTTCAGAAATATAATAAACTGGGCATTGAACTTTGTACGCTTTTCCTTCTTCTTCCCGCTCGACCGTAAGTACTGTACTGACGACTTGTCCAGTGGCTGCTATATAAAGCAAAAGAGGCTCTTTGCTGATTGGAGCAGCAAGCACCGGCTGGGTGGAAAGCAGGGCTTTTAGCTGTGCAAATGATGTCTCAGCTTCTCGAGTCCACTCGAACGCATCTGATTTCTTCATCAGTCGGTAAAGAGGCAGGGCCTTTTCACCGAGGCGAGAAATGAATCGACTTAGGGCGGCCAAGCAACCAGTAAGCTTATGGACATCATGCACACGCACAGGGCATTTCATCCGAAGTATAGCACCTACTTTCTCTGGGTTAGCATCGATTCCTCGTTCGGAAACAAGAAAACCGAGTAACTTTCCGCCTGGAACTCCAAACGTGCACTTTGATGGATTGAGCTTGATATCATACCTTCTGAGGTTGGCAAAGATTTCGGCGAGGTCGGTCAGCAGGTCAGAACCTTTACGTGACTTGACCACAATGTCATCCATGTATGCTTCCACATTCCGACTGATCTGAGTGAGCAGGCACTTCTGAATCATTCGCATAAATGTGGCTCCGGCGTTCTTCTAGCCAAATGGCATTGTGACATAACAGAAGCACCCGAACGGGGTGATAAAAGATGTCTTTATTTCATCGGGTCCGTACAGACGGATCTGGTGGTACCCGGAGTAGGCATCCAAAAAGGACAAACGCTCACACCCAGCAGTCGAGTCGACTATCTGATCGATGCGAGGGAGAGGGAAGTGATCTTTCGGGCAGGCCCGATTGATATGCTTGAAATCGATGCACATGCGGAGTGAGTCATCTTTCTTTGGGACCATGACAACATTGGCTAACCACTCGGAGTGGTAAATCTCTCGGATAAACTCAGCTGCCAAAAGCCGAGCCACCTCTTCGCCGATTGCTTCTCTTTTCTGGACGGTGGACCGTCGAAGATGCTCTTTGACTGGTTTCATTTTCGGGTCAACTCGCAAACGATGCTCAGCCAGTCCCCTAGGAACACCTGGCATGTCAGAAGGCTTCCATGCAAAGATGTCCCAGTTCTCACGGAGGAATTGGATGAGCGCTTCTTCCTATTTGGAGTCGAGTGTGGTCAAAATGTGGGTCGGAGCTGCATTGGGGTCTGTCGGGTGAATGTGAACAGACTTCGTCTCGCCAGACGACTGGAATGCTGAATCCGTGGCTGGCTTCTTGGCTCGCAACAAGTCACTTGGGTCTGCATTTTTCTGGTATTCTTACAATTCTGCCACGGCCATCTGGGCATCGACGATCTTTGAGCCCTTCTGGAAACACTCTTCCACCTTTTTCCGATTACCAGAGATAGTGATCACTCCTCTGGGACCAGGCATCTTCAGTTTGAGGTACACGTAACAAGGTCGAGCCATGAATCGTGCATAAGCTCGCCTGCCTAGAATTGCATGATACGCACTCTGAAAATCCACGACTTCAAACATCAACTTTTCTTTGCGGTAATTTTTGGCATCACCGAAAACCACGTCGAGTGCAATCTGACCGAGGGACGCAGCCTTCTTGCCTGGGATGACCCCGTGGAAACTCATGTGGCTTTCACTGAGTCTGGACATCGGAATGCCCATTCCTTTCAACGTTTCTGCGTATAGAATGTTCCGGCCACTGCCAGCGTCCATCAGGACCTTTGTCAGTCGAGTGCCTTCGACCACCGGGTCGACCACCAGCGCTTGCCTCCCAGGGGTGGCGATGTGCGCTGGGTGGTCAGACTGGTCGAACGTAATGGCAGTATGCGACCATTTCAAGTAATTGGGTGTCGCCGGAGCGACCATGTTCACTTCTCTGTTGATGACTTTCAATCGACTCTTGTTTTCAACATCAGCAAAAATCATCAGAGAGGAATTCACATGAGGATAACCATCATCATCTTCCCCTTCACTCTCAGCCTTGTCTGCCTCCTTCTCCTTTTCCTTGGGCCGTTTCTCTTGGAACTGCTGGATCAGGAGCCGACACTGTCGAGTAGTATGCTTCGGGTAAATGAAATTACCTTCTTCGTCTTTTTTGGTGTGGATATGGCACGGCAGATCCAACACGTCATTTCCATCTTGATCTTTTACTTTCTTGGGGTTCCACGGCCCTTTGGGCTTCCCCTTGAACTTTCCTTGAACCACAGCCAAGGCCTCACCCGGAGCAGCTGGTTTGGCCTTGCATTTTTGTTTCCGACTGGAGTTTCCTCCTCCGGCTTCGTGGGCGACTGCTTTGTGCTTGCCGCTCCGCAGTCGCTCCTCCTCTTCACCGTTGGCATACTTGGTGGCGATTTCCATCATCCGAGTCAAAGTCATGTTTCCTGTCCGACCGAATTTCAGATTCAACTCTCGGTACCTGACGCCTTCTTTGAAAGCACAAATTGCCTGATGATCAGACACATCTTCCACCGTGTGGTGCAGGGTGATCCACCTCTGGATATAATCTCTCAAAGTTTCATTCGGTTTCTGGACGCAGCACTATAATTCTGTCAAACCTGCTGGCTGCTTGCAAGTACCCTCAAACATTCTGACAAACACTTGGGCGAGATCTTCCCAAGTATAGATGCTGCCAGGCGCCAACTGATTCAGCCACGCCCTAGCCGAGCCCTCCAACATCACAGGAAGGTGTTTCATGGCCACATCAGCATTGCCACCACCAATCTAGACAGCCACTCGGTAGTCTTCGAGCCAGGTGTCAGGCTTGGACTCTCCGGTGAACTTACTGACTCCAGTCGCCAACCTGAAGTTGGGGGGAATCACTGCAGCTCTGATAGCTCTGCTGAAGCACTCTGGGCCAGAGACATGCACCCTATTGCTGGTTTGCGAGCCTCTGTCATGGCCATCTCGGTGAGCTCTGTTTCTGTCGACCAAGCCTTGTACGAGAATAGATCTCGCATCAAAGCCTGGCTCCCTGGGGTCGACTGGAATACCTGTTCCGACGCTGTTAGGGCGCCTGTCTTCATGTGGCCGCGGCACGTACGACCCACTCCTTGGAGGAGGCGTGGGCACTCGACGGCGACCATCGCGATCGGCTCGACGATCATACTGCTCCTGGTTTCTGTACTGATCACGCCGCTCTCCACGTCCCTCACACCTCGGGGGCGATCTCGTGCTAACCGACTGGACCGTATCTGCGACCACAGATCTGCTATGGATCCTATCCCGCGACTGAGACACGGCCGTATTCTGCTCTCCCGCTGCCCGGAGCAAGGCCCTGATCTGCACCAGACCTCGGCCAGCTTCTGACTGGGAAGGTTGAATCAACTCTGCTATTTGGGTCGCAGCTGCTAGGTTTTGGATCGGTGTTCGGTATACCTGAGCCGGAGGTGGAAAAAGTTGGCGTCGGCTGGATTCAGGAGCACGTTGACGAGCGTGATCGTCGAGTGCAGGCTGTAGGTTCTCCAGCCGAGTGCGCTCAGCCAGATTGGCCAAGCGAGCCTGTTCCAAGGCCTGGGCCTCGGGTGTTTCTCCAACTATAGGAGTATGCAGGGCATCCATGTTTCGGCGACGAATTTCTTCTCTCTGCTGCGAGGAGAGAGGCTCGGGGTGGTACTCCTCGTGAACGCGCGACGGATCGCCGTTCCCGTCACCTCCGTCTTCACGATCGAAGCTAGGAGGACCATGTGGTCCATTGACCATCAGGACTTCCGCTGCCGAATCATTGCTGCCGCACTCGGATGCAGTCTCGACGAAGCCAGTCGAAAGATCGAATAGGCCGTAGAGAGACTCGTCGGGCTCGAGCGCCGCGACTTGAGGGGTGGCCGACTGGCGGGCCACCACATGCTTCACCCACTGTTGAACCCTCGACCGGCCGGTGCGCTTGTTCCAGCGGGTCGCAGGGAGGGGGAAAGCCGTAGGAGTCGACTGGTACTGGGTCGACAGTTGCCGCAGGAGGACGCCGCAGACGCACGCGTGAAAGTGCGTCACCCCGCGGGCGGGGAGCGCATCGACGTCGAGTGGTGCCTCCTGAAGCCAAGCGGAGTCGTCGGCGGCAAACACGAGCGCGCCGAGACGGATCTCGTGGCCCTCAGCCAAACCTCCGCCTGGAACCATGATGATGGGGATCGGAAAAATCACAACTTCTCAAATAAGTCACTAAGACACCTACCCCACGGTGGGCGCCAACTGTTGTGGATCTAAGACTGACAGTAGAATGGGGGGTAGGTATGAGGAGGCAAGATTCTAGCTATGGAGTAGTTGTACACACGAGTTTTACGAGTTCAGGCCCTTCTCGGAGGAAGTAACAGCCCTACGTCTCGGTGCCCTGAGGCGGTCGATTGGATTATACATGTGTGTGGGTTTACAAAAGTGCGAACCCCCGTCCGAGAGGAGGGGGGTGGCTTATATAGAGTGCGCCAGGACCCCAGCTCCCCTCCATTACATAGGGTTCAATGTTCATAAAGGTGGGGCATTACTGGTAACGTCTACAATAAAGTGTTATAAATGCATAATGCTATGGTTTAAGTCACGGCCGTTGTAGAGTGGAGGGCTTCTCGTCTTCTGGTGGTCGAGTGTCTTCAAGGTGGTCGAGTGTCTTCAAGGAAGTCGAGTGAGCACATCTTCATGGTCGAGTGGATAATATTTTCTCTTCGACTGCTTCTGATTCTTTTTAAAGATGTCCTCGGGGAGGGTATGCTGGACAGGTCCATGACCCTACCCTAGCTACATAGCTTCATCACGGGGCACCTCCCCCTAGCTTGGCAGTTGCCAAGGAGAGTGCCCATACCCATGTGATTATGTCTCCTTCTTTGTTGTTGGTGAAATATTCTTGGCGAGGATTCCTCTCAGGATACGATTCTCCACCTCGAGCTTGTTGACTTGCTGCTTGAGGTCCATTGTTTCCTTACAAAGCTTTCCTGTGACGGCTAAAGCTCCTTGCACCCAAGGGTGTTTCATAGCTGCGGGAGAACAAGTGACACTCCTCTTCATATTTTCATAAGAAAGAAATCTAACATTGGAAGGGATAACCGAGTTTGGAATAGCTGAGCTCTGTAGTTCCCCCATCGTGAACCCAACTCGGAAGCAAGAGTGACTTCTTGATCCTCCATGGCATCTACCCTCATTAAGTCAGCCTCCATCTCTTCCTCCGTTGCTGGCCCAAAGTGGTCAGGGTCGCTGTTTGCCCTACCCGTGCCGGATTAGACACCCGGCTCTCCCCGACTGACTCTTGAGAAGACATCTTGCTCTAATCTGCAGCAGCAACAGCTCGAAACAAAAATAGAGGATATTTGCATGATACGGGAGTCAAAACCTTCGGGAGAATATAAAGTGAATTTTTACCGACCAAAATACGTATCGTGCAAGAAAACGGAGTCCGGAAGGCACACGAGGTGCTCAAGAGGTAGGGGCGCGCCCTCCACCCTCGTGGGGCCCTCGTGTCCTTCCCGGACTGCTACTTAATTTTCTATTTTTCTAAATATTCCAAAACGGAGAAATATTGCCTTAAAAATTGTTTTGGAGTCGGTTTACTTACCGTACCACATACCTATTCCTTTTCGGAGTCTGAAACGTTCTGGAAAGTTTCCCTTATGTATTCCTCGGGGTTACGGTTTCAATAATATTGGTTTCAATATTTATGGGATTACCTGAGATATAATGTTTAATTCTCTATCCTTTTACCACCTTCGGATTTTTGCCTTCGAAGTTGTTGATTTTTATGGCACCAGAACGATAGACCTCCTCGATAACATAGGGGCCTTCCCATTTAGAGAGAAGTTTTCCTGCAAAAAATCTTAAACGAGAGTTGTATAGCAATACATAATCACCTACATTAAACTCACACTTTTGTATCCTTTTGTCATGCCATCTTTTAACCTTTTCTTTAAACAACTTGGCATTTTCATAAGCTTGGGTTCCCCATTCATCAAGTGAGCTAATATCAAATAACCTCTTCTCACCAGCAAGTTTGAAATCATAGTTGAGCTCTTTAATAGCCCAATATTCCTTATGTTCTAGTTCGAGAGGTAAGTGACATGCTTCTCCATATACCATTTTATACGGAGACATACCCATAGGATTTTTATATGCAGTTCTATAGGCCCATAATGCATCATCAAGTTTCTTGGACCAATTCTTTCTAGACCCATTGACAGTCTGTTGCAAAATTAATTTGAGTTCTCTATTACTCAATTCTACTCGACCACTAGACTATGGGTGATACGGAGATGCAATTCTATGATTGACGTCATATTTAGCAAGCATTTTACGGAAAGCACCATGAATAAAATGTGAACCACCATCAGTCATTAAATATCTAGGGACTCCAAACCTAGGAAAAATAACTTCTTTAAGCATTTTAATAGAAGTGTTATGATCAGCACTACTAGTTGGAATAGCTTCTACCCACTTAGTAACGTAATCAACAACAACTAAAATATATGTATATCCATTAGAGGAAGGAAAAGGTCCCATATAGTCAAAGCCCCAAACATCAAATGGTTCAATAACAAGTGAATAATTCATAGGCATTTCTTGACGTCTACTAATATTACCAATTTTTGACATTCATCACAAGATAGGACAAACTTACGGGCATCCTTGAAGAGAGTAGGCCAATAAAAACCGGATTGCAATACCTTATGTGCAGTTCTATCTCCCGTGTGGTGTCCTCCATAAGTTTCGAAGTGGCACTTGCGTAGGATCTGTTCATGTTCATGCTCAGGTACACAACGTCTAATAACACCATCTACTCCTTCTTTATAAAGATGTGGGTCATCCAAAATGTAATATCTCAAATCATAGAAGAACTTTTTCTTTTGTTGGTATGTGAAGCTAGGTGGTATAAATTTAGCAACTACGTAATTAGCATAATCAGCATACCAAGGGGTACTACGAGAAGTACTTATGACATTTAATTGTTCATCAGGGAAGCTATCATCAATAGGTAGTGGGTCATCAAGAACATTCTCTAACCTAGATAAGTTGTCTGCAACGGGGTTCTCAGCTCCTTTTCTATCAACAATATGCAAATCAAATTCTTGTAGCAAGAGAACCCATCTAATAAGTCTAGGTTTAGCATCTTTCTTCTCCATAAGATATTTAATAGCAGCATGATCAGTGTGGATAGTTACTTTAGAATCAACACTATAAGTTCTGAACTTATCACAAGCAAATACAACTGCTAAAAGTTCTTTTTCAGTAGTAGCATAATTTCTTCGAGCATTGTCTAGAGTCTTACTAGCATAATGGATAACATCTAATTTCTTATCAACTCTTTGCCCTAGAACATCACCTACAGCATAATCGCTAGCATCACACATAATTTCAAAGGGTAAATTCCAATCAGGTGTCTGAACAATAGGTGCAGATACTAATGCTTTCTTAAGTATTTCAAATGCTTCTACACAATCATCATCAAAGACAAATGGTATATCTTTTTGTAATAAATTAGTCAGAGGCCGAGAAATTTTTGAGAAGTCCTTAATGAACCTCCTATAAAATCCAGCGTGACTCCTTGGGACATGGCATCTTTTCAATAGCATCAACCTTGGCTTTATCAAGTTCAATACCTCTTTCAGAAACTTTATGCCCCAAGACAATACCTTCATTAACCATAAAGTGGCACTTTTCCCAATTCAAGACAAGATTAGTTTCTTTACATCTCTGCAAAACTCGATCAAGATGCTCAAGCAATCATCAAAAGAAGATCCATAGACGGAAAAGTCGTCCATAAGTCAGAGAATATAGCCATCATGCATCTTTGAAAGGCAGCAGGTGCATTACATAAACCAAAAGGCATACGTCTATAAGCAAAAGTACCAAGAGCGCATGTAAAAGTAGTCTTTGATTGATCTTTAGCCGACACAGGTATTTGAGAGAAACCAGAATAACCATCTAGAAAGCAGTAATGTGTATGTTTGCATAATCTTTCTAGCATTTGATCAATAAAAGGTAAGGGGTAATGATCTTTCTTAGTAGCCTCATTTAATTTGTGGAAATCAATTACCATCCTATAACCTGTAATAATTCTTTGTGGAATCAATTCATCTTTATCATTAGGAACAACAGTAATACCTCCCTTCTTAGGGACACAATGAACAGGACTTACCCACTAACTATCAGCAACAGGATAAATTATACCTGCCTCCAGAAGCTTTAGTATTTCTTTTCTTACCACTTCTTTCATTTTAGGATTCAGACGTCGTTGAGGATCACGAACTGGTTTCGCATCTGCTTCCAAATTTATTTTATGTTGACATAGAGTGGGACTAATGCCCTTAAGATCATCAAGAGTATATCCAATAGCAGCACTGTGCTTCTTCAGAGTTTTCAATAATCTTTCTTCTTCATGCTCTGAAAGGTTAGCACTAATAATAACAGGATATATCTTCTTTTCATCAAGATAAGCATATTTAAGATTATCAGGCAACGGTTTAAGCTCAAACACGGGATAACCCTTAGGTTGAGGGGGATCCCCTAGGATTTCAACAGGGAAATTGTGCTTCAGAATAGGTTCCTGTTTAAAGAATACTTCATCTATTTCCCTTCTTTCATTCATAAACATATCATTCTCATGGTCTAACAAATATTGTTCTAAAGGATCACTGGGATGTACGGTAATAGAAGCAAGACCAATAATTTCATCCTTACTAGGCAATTCTTCTTCACGGTGTTTTTTACTAAATTTAGAGAAATTAAACTCATGAGTCATATCATCTAAGCCGACAGTAACAACATCCCTTGTGCAATCTATGGTGGCATTAACAGTATTTAAGAAGGGTCTATCAAATATAATGGGACAAAAGCTATCTTGTGGGGAACCAAGAACAAGATAATCAGCAGGATATTTAGTTTTCCCACACAAGACTTCAACATCTCTAACAATTCCCATTGGTGAAATAGTATCTGTATTAGCAAGTTCAATAGTAACATCAATTTCTTCTAACTCAACAGGTGCAATGTCATGCATAATTTCTTTGTATAAGTCAATAGGTATTTCACTAGCACTAGCACCCATATCACATAAGCCATGATAACAATGATCTCCTATTTTAACAGAAATAACAGGCATGCCTACCACAGGTCTATTTTTATCTTTAGCACAAGGTTTAGCAATTCTAGCAGTTTCACCGCAGAACTGAATAACATGCCCATCAATATTATCAGACAAGAGATCTTTAACAATAGCAATATTAGGTTGAACGTTAACTTGCTCAGGAGGTGTATATGTTTTAATATTGCTTTTACGAACCACAGTTGAAGCTTTAGCATGATCCTTTATCCTAACAGGGAAACGTGGTTTCTCAACATAACAAGTAGGAACAATAGGATCATTATAAGTGACAGTCTTTTCTTCAACTTTAATAGGTGCAACTACTTTTACTTCTATGAGAGGATGCTATTTAAACCACTTCTCCTTAGGGAGATCAACATAAGTAGAAAAAGATTCACAGAAAGAAGCTACTATCTCAGAATCAAGTCCATATTTAGTGCTAAACTTACGGAAAATATCGGTATCCATAAAAGATTTAACACAATAAACTTAGGTGTCATACCTGACTCCTTACCTTTGTCGAGATCCCAATCTTCAGAGTTGTGTTTAATTCTATCCAATAAATCCCATCTAAATCCAATAGTCTTCATCATAAAAGAGCCAGCACAAGAAGTATCGAGCATGGTGCGATTATATTCAGAAAGCCGAGCATAAATGTTTTGAAGAATTGTTTCTGTTGGGAGCTCATGATTGGGGCATGAATATAACATTGATTTAAGCCTCCCCCAAGCTTGAGCGATGCTTTCTCCTTCACGAGGCCAAAAATTATATATATAATTGCAGTCACGATGAACAAGATGCATAGGGTAATACTTTTGATGAAATTCCAATTTCAATCTTCTATAGTTCCATGATCTCGTATCATCACATAGCCTATACCATGTCAATGCGTCCCCCTTCAAAGATAAAGGTAAGACCTTCTTCTTAGCAACATCATCGGGTATACCTGCAAGCTTAAATAGTCCACAAACTTCATCCACATATATTAGGTGTTCATCAGGATGCTTTGTTCCATCTCCTGTAAAAGGATTAGCTAGCAGTTTTTCTATCATACCCGAAGGATACTCATCAGGACTTTCATTTTCAATTGGTTCAGTAGGTTGAGGAGCAACTCTTTGCTCTACTGGTCGGGGTGAAGATACCCCGAACAAGCCCCTCAGAGGATTACTTTCCATAGTAACAAGTGACAGTAAATTTCAGCACACTATATAAATTTCTCCTTACCAAATTCCACCTACCAAAGGCGCTTCAATCCCCGAAAACGGCGCCAGAAAAGAGTCTTGATGACCCACAAGTATAGGGGATCTATCCTAGTCCTTTCAATAAGTAAGAGTGTCGAATCCAACGAGGAGCAGAAGGAAATGATAAGCGGTTTTCAGCAAGGTATTCTCTGCAAGTACTGAAATAAGTGGTAATAGATAGTTTTGTGATAAGATAATTTGTAACGAGCAACGAGTAACAAAAGTAAATAAAGTGCAGCAAGGTGGCCCAATCCTTTTTGTAGCAAAGGACAAGCCTGGACAAACTCTTATATAAAGGAAAGCGCTCCCGAGGACACATGGGAATATCGTCAAGCTAGTTTTCATCACGTTCATATGATTCGCGTTCGGTACTTTGATAATTTGACATGTGGGTGGACCGGTGCTTGGGTACTGTTCTTAATTGAACAAGCATCCCACTTATGATTAACCTCTATTGCAAGCATCCGCAACTACAACAAAAGTATTAAGTTAAACCTAACCATAGCATGAAACATATGGATCCAAATCAGCCCCTTACGAAGCAACGCATAAACTAGGGTTTAAGCTTCTGTCACTCTAGCAACCCATCATCTACTTATTACTTCCCAATGCCTTCCTCTAGGCCCAAATAATGGTGAAGTGTTATGTAGTCAACGTTCACATAACACCACTAGAGGCTAGACAACATACATCTCATCAAAATATCGAACGAATACCAAATTCACATGACTACTAATAGCAAGACTTCTCCCTTGTCCTCAAGAACAAACGTAACTACTCACAAAGCATATTCATGTTCATAATCAGAGGGGTAATAATATGCATAAAGGATCTGAACATATGATCTTCCACCAATTAAACCAACTAGCGTCAACTACAAGGAGTAATTAACACTACTAGCAACCTACTAGCACCAATCCCGAACTTGGAGACAAGAATTGGATACAACAGGTGAACTAGGGTTTTGAGATGAGATGGTGTTGATGAAGATTTTGATGGGGATTTCCCTCTCCCGATGAGAGGAGCGTTGGTAATGACGATGTCGATGATTTCCCCCTCCGGGAGGGAAGTTTCCCCGGCAGAACAGCTCTGCCGGAGCCCTAGATTGGTTCCGCCAAGGTTCCGCCTCGTGGCAGCGGAGTTTCATCCCGAAAGGTTGCTTCTTATTTTTTTCTCGACGAAAGACTTCATATAGCAGAAGATGGTCATCGGAGAGCAACCAGGGGGCCCACGAGGTAGGGGGCGCGCCCTAGGGGGGGCGCCCCCCACCCTCTTGGAAAGGGTGTGGGCCCCCTGGTCTTCATCTTTGGCGAGGATTTTTCATGATTTATTATAAGGTATTCCGTGGAGTTTCAGGACTTTTGGAGTTGTGCAGAATAGGTCTCTAATATTTGCTCCTTTTCCAGCCCAGAATTCCAGCTGCCGGCATTCTCCCTCCTTTATGTAAACCTTATAAAATAAGATAGAATAGCCATAAGTATTGTGACATAATGTGAAATAACAGCCCATAATGCAATAAATATCGATATAAAAGCATGATGCAAAATGGACGTATCAATAGGCCCTTCTCTTTGCAGGAGGTGAGCCGCGTGGGGATGCTGGATCGAAATTCGGGGGCCGCCACCCAGTTGGTGTCACATGGCTCAGTGATGTAGAACCACCCCGATTGCCACCCCTTCACTGTCTCCACATAGGGGTCTTCGAGCCAGGTGACGTTGGGCATTTTTTTTCCCCATAGCGCCTCCGCACTCCTCTTGCTGGCTAACCACCATCTTCGGTTTGACATTGAAGGTCTTCAGCCACAGACCGAAGTGGGGCTTGATGCGGAGAAAGGCCTCGCACACGACGATAAACGCCGAGATGTTGAGGATGAAATTGGGGGCCAGATCATGGAAGTCCAGCCCGTAGTAGAACATGAGCCCGCGAACAAATGGGTGGAGGGGAAATCCCAGCCCGTGGACGAAATGGGTAAGGAATACAACCCTTTCGTGGGGTTCGGGGGTAGGGACGATCTGCCCCGCGTCTGGGAGCCGGTGCGCGATATCTGCGGCCAAGTATCCGGCTTCCCGGAGCTTCGTAATGTTCTCCTCCATAACGGAGGAGACCATCCACTTGCCTCCCGCTCCGGACATGTTTGGAGTGGTTTTGCGGAGAAAATGCGAACTTGGGTGCTGGAGCTCGAGTGCGCAAGAATGGATGGGCAGGGAAGAAGGGGGCATGGGTGAAAAGGAGGAGTCCTTGTCCCTTTATAAGGGCGGAAGAAACTATGCGCCTCCCCACCTGCCTGGTAACTCGCTTATTCCCCAAGCACCGTGATTGATGGCGCGGTTGGATTACCCACACCCATATTGATGAGAATCCCGTGATAAGGGGACACGATCTCTGCTTCGACAAGACGTGCCAAGAAAACTGCCTCGCAATATGTGCAGTAGCTGGTTGGGAAAAACGGTTCGTAATGACCGGGCCACGGCAGGACGTCACGTTATGAAAAGTTGTCAGCAGATTAGATTTGTGGAATAATATACTCTCTACGATGGTGTGTGGAATTTGTTTTGCAGAGCCGGACACGATCCTTGTGATCAAAATTTTCTATGGAGTATTCGCAGGAAGAACCCGCCTTGCAACACCGAAGACAATCTGCGCGCCGGACTCATCGTCATTGAAGCCTGATTCAGGGGCTACTGAGGGAGTCCTAGATTAGGGGGTCCTCGGACGGCCGGACTATATCATTTGGCCGGACTGTTGGACTATGAAGTACAACATTGAAGACTTTGTCCCGTGTCCGGGTGGGACTCTCCTTTGCGTGAAAGGCAAGCTTGGCAATTCGGATGTGTAGATCTCCTCCCTTGTAACCGACTCTGTGTAACCCTAGCCCCCTCCGGTGTCTATATAAACCGGAGGGTTTAGTCCGTAGGACAAGAACAATCATAATCATATATAGGCTAGCTTCTAGGGTTTAGCCTCTACGATCTCGTGGTAGATCAACTCTTGTAATACTCATATCATCAAGATCAATCAAGCAGGAAGAAGGGTATTACCTCCATCGAGAGGGCCCGAACCTGGGTAAACATTGTGTCCCCCGCCTGTTGTTACCATCCGCCTTAGACGCAAAGTTCGGGACCCCCTACCCGAGATCCGCCGGTTTTGACACCGACAACAGGGTTATAGTCGAGAGGCAATAAGTCCTCACAACACGGAGGACATCTTCTCATCCATACAGCAGTACAAGACACGGTACGGCTATAATTTGCCATACAATCTGCTACCCTATTTTGAGTCCTACTAATTTTTTGTGGAACAAACTCCCTCTCATCCATACAAAATTTAATTTGTGCTACTACATGACCATAGGCCGATCGGGACATACTATCACCAGAGAGTATCGAAAGTGCATTATAGGAATCAGATTGCACCTTAACTGGTAGATCAGTATGTTGTAAAGCACGGGCCACCCCTTGCATTATTTCATGTATCTCCGCCTCGAGCGCTTCATTGCAATTGAATATAACACGGTAAGCAGCAAACATAATAGAGCCATCATCACGACGTAAGATCATACCAGCACCTTTCTTGGCATCATGAGCTGAGAAAGATCCATCAACAGACAACACGACCCAATTTGCTGGAGGTGGTGGCCAAGGAACAGGAGCCATGGCCTGTTGAATACCAATAGGAATAACCTCCTCCCGTGCTAACATCTTCCCTTTTAAAATTTCTTCCATGCTATAATTCCTGGCTAGATCCATGGATTTAATAGCTATCAAGAAATTCCATAGTAACATCAACCGGTGACACTTCCTTGCCATGCACAACATCATTGCGAAGTTGCCAAATTCTCCATATAAGTAGAATGACCATATCACGAACCTTATTATCACATGCAGCAAGCACATGCAATAGCCACTCTTTACCATTATCTAGTAACACATCATTAGTTGGCAATGGCCATAACTCTCGCATCCTCTACCACACAAGTCGTGCTTGAGGGCATGCAACTAGGGCATGGTAAGAATCCTCTCTCTCCCAGCCGCACACCCTGCAATAATCAGTAGTACCAATATGTCGGTATAACTTGTTTTGATCAGTGGCAAGAGCACCTGACGCGGCCTACCAAGCTGTAATACACATTTTAAGAGGAACTTTAGCCTGCCAAACATAATTCCATATGGATCGATCTCCCTCTGGACACATACTTGCATCTGATGAGGCTCAGTTGGGATAAAATGCGCCTTCCAAAGTCTAAGGCTGATATGGAGTTCAGAGATATGCGCGCTTTTAATCAAACCATGTTGGCTAAACAGGCTTGGCTATTAATTGAAACTTGTCAGATCATCACCAGTACTGCCTCATCAAACGTGTCAGATCATCACAAACGAAAAAAGGCAATTTGAAAACGCTCATAACATAAGTGGGAATCGCCTGCGCAACAGACTTAATTAAAATCTCCTTATTCTTGTATTACTCATGTTATTAATCGTACTCAAAATAAGATTAGCGATAGCTTAGCTAAATTTGCGCGAATAGAAACCAGAACAATGACTTGGGTTGGTTCTGGCCCGTCAGATGCATTAGAGCTGACTGTTGCTGAATGTATGCACTTTATGAGTTGAGTAATACATTACTTCACCCGCCAATAAACCTGAATAGCTACAAGTCACCTATCCTTGTACATTAAAACCTGAATAGCTACACAATCATGGGCAAACGCTGCCCTTCATCGGAGGTAGTACAGCTTGTTGGCGATGTATTCGAAGGGGTCAAACAGGTCACTCCTCCATTTGCTGTTCCTTCGCAGCAACTTGGGGTCGATTGGCTTAACGTGCAGCCGGACGAACTCATGGAATGCAGAGAACTTGATCCACTTCAAGGGGCCATCTTCCTCGTGATTATCCATTACACGCAGTACCATGTCGCCACCCTTGAACTCGTACTCGAAGCACACCACGGCGTGGCCATCGTAGTCGTCCCAGGTCTTGTCTCGCTTCAGCACGTGCCTCAGGACCCCTGGGTACACATAGCTGCTGTCGTAGTCGTCGTCTAGCAGAAACGCACCGAGCACTGGCCCGTGCTTATAGATCATCCAGGCTAGGTCAAGCGGATGCAGCTTGCCGCCGAGCGGCCCGGCCGGTATGTGTATGTCGTATGAATCGAGGGGGAGAGATATGTCATTCGGGACCTTGGTGGTGGGCACTCCGGCCGAATGCTTGATGGTGTCCAGCACGTCGCCGAACCATGCTCCATCATCCGGATCCCACACCTGCCTCCTCCGGCATTTCTTCTTCAGGGCCGTCGGATGCTTGGCAGCGAAGGTGAACTTCCCGTGCCCATGCACCCTCTCGAACTCCAAGCGGTGCTGAGCTTCCACACACATGCTGGATGAAGCGATGGAGCAAGACCCTGCACATCAACATGCATAAATGGATGCGGCCGGTCAGTGTGTATACTACTGTACCTAGGTTCGATCAAACCACAAACTATGGTACACATCAACACATCATAAACCAGATGCAAATTAGCGACTCACCGTCATCGTTGATTAGGGGCTTCCCCATGACGCTAAACCAGCTCCAAGTAGCAGGCGGCCGGCGTCGTCCACGGCCCAAGAACTGCCGGTAATACCACTCGGATAACCGCTGGGCCCAGAAGCGTGCGCCGGCCTCGAAGACTACCTTCACGCGTGTCAAGATTGTGCCGTTTCTTGCACGGGCGATGAATATATCTGGCGTGCGCAGCAGTATCTTCTCACTGATTCCTTTGCCCTCAGCACCCTCTGAGACAAACTCAAGCATAAGCTCATGTCTATTGAAAGAAAAAACCATGCCACTGACATCAAAGTGCATGCGTAATGTACATATTTTGCTACTAGCCAGGACAAACGCACGCAACCATGTAAACGGAGAACTGCAAAAATATGCACGGCATACCTATAGTTTCGTTACTACCTACTACTAGCTTCCTTCCGAATTGCATTGTGTCCTATAGTAGCTAGCAAATAATATATATAGCCAAGCAAAAGCCACTAAGTCGGTCCATGAATAACTATCACCATTTGTTAGATCTAATTAATAAATTATGCCATTAGTTGTTATTTTGCGAGTAAATTATACCATTAGTTTCAGAGCTGGATTCTCTGTACCATGGGGAATAGTAGCAGCTACAAAGCATGTTAATTACTTCTAAAATGAAATATTGCATCCCTACGTGTACCCTCACTAATCAACAAGTAGCCAGACATCGTCTTCAGCTAACATCAACAGACAAAGATGGAGAATAAAACAAATCGCGTCTATGGCAGGGGAGGAGAGGATCCTCATTCTCACCAGAAAGTTCAGTGTGGTGTGGAAGGACTTCGCCGGCAGCGGCCGGTGCGTGGGCGTGTCGGGAGTCGAGCACCCACTCGTAGCCTCCGCAGCGGAAGCCGGCCTTGGCTTCCTCGCCAGCCCGCCGGCGCCGCAAGCCGTACTCCTGGGCTGGGAGCTGCGAAACAAAGTAATAGAAACGTGAACAAGAATGATCTGATATGGGGATGCAAATTAAGGAACGCCCGCTCAAGAACCCAAAGCCATCGCGATCACAGAATTGCGCAGGGCGAAATTTGTGATCGAAAACGCACGGCGAAATTGAAGAACAGAGTTGGCAAGAAACCAAGAATCCGAGTCCGCGAACGGGCGAACCAACCATCTTTCGACGAATCAAGAAGACAAGAACTCGCTGTAATCGATCGTGCCTGGGCGACTGAAGCCCCAGTTCGTTCAAGCTTCAAACGATCGCAATCACGGTGAAATTTCGGATCGAGGACGCACGACGAAATTCGAGAACAGAAATGCGCAAGAAACAAAGAAACCCAAACGGCGAACGGCACAAGAACAGAAACCCAAATCAGGAACTCACCGGAAAGGCGCCCGGCTCGTCGTCGTCGAAGCCGCGGTGCTTCTTTGCCCGCGGTACCGGCGCGCCCGTGGCGGCGAGGAAGCGTCCCGACGGCGTCTCCAGAGGCACGGGGCGCAGGCCAAGGTTGGCGACCTCCCCGCCCTCGCCGGGGTGGGAGGACGCCGTGTGCGTGCGGTTCCGCAGCCGCAAGTGGTGTTCTGCGGGCGGCGCGTTCGAGCTCGAGGCGGCGAGGTAGCCGCCGTCAGCGGCGCCTGAGTGCAGGTCGCCCACGTGGTAGGCCGCCTCCAGAAGCGCGCGGCGCGGGCCGAGGGTGGCGACCTCCCCGCCCTCGCCGGGGTGGGGCGACGCGTGCGTACTCCTCCCCAGCCGCACGTGATGCCCGTCGTGGAACGGATCCATCGTTCGCCGGCGGGAGGTTTGGTGGGTTCGGGAGAAAGGTTGGAATTGGGAGACAATGGGTTCTGGGTTTCTTGGGGCTCGCCTGATGGCTACTCGTTTGCTGGAGAGAGGGTCTTTCGTCGGTGAGGATATGTTTATATTAGGAGAGAGAGAGAAAAGGTGTTGTGTGTTTGCCCAGCGGGAACCAACATGCTAGTCACTTGACAGACGCCACCTAGCTAGCTAAGATCAAGCTCCATCGATATATAGCGGATCAGCAATATTTACATCACCGGTTTAGTTGGACGTAATTTGATATCTTGGTCAGTCAATTCTTTTGGGAAGAAAGCGTCAGCCGCGCGGAGTACCGGGGCCGCCGCCGATGGCGTCGGGGCAAGCAAAGCGAGGCCCGGGACGGGGGGAGGGGGGTAGGGGTAGGGGTGCAGGGATCGCCAAAAAAGTCTGGTGCTTTGCTGTTTAGAGGGGTTGGCCAGGGGTGGTGCCATCATGGCGGTGGGCGACGGTGAGGGGAGGGTGGGCCGGCGAGGCTGATGCGGGAGCGCTGCCGGCCATGGGCGGTGGCGGCTGGTGGTTTGGCTGGTAGTACATATGGGGCGTTTGCGGAAGAAGAAAGGGGTGGCAGGAGGTTGAAGAAGGCCATTTGGGCATTGGTTTTGCATCTGACTGCTGAAATCAAATCGACTGACCCAAAATCAATTTTTAGCCGACTGACCTCTAGCTATCCCTTACGTCGCATGTACCGACTACGTACTCCCAAGTTGTTAATCGTCTACCTGTCTAAAGGAATTGCAAGATTGTTTCCAAACACTTAGGTCCTATTCAAGTGTTGGTGCTATGAAATTCCCCTATACCACTCACTAGTTGTTATATGCACTACTGGAAAAACTATCTACATGAGTGCTTTTGGCTATGCCGAGAGCCAAAGCGTGGGCTCTCGGCAGAGGCGGTCTACGCTGAGTTTTCTGTTCGACAAAGTGAAGCACATGACAAAGACATGCCTATGTCGAGACACCGCCAAAAGGTACTTTGTGAACAACAAAGACTCGAGAATCATACCATATGCCGAGATCTAAACAGTAAAGTCACGACAATAAGGTGGCAGTTTTCATCGAGTACTTTCTTGGCAAAGACATGTAGTTGGCAGTATCGGTTCGGTGCCACCTCTGCGAGAGCCGCCTCTCAGCAAAAGTTACTTTTCTGAGTTGGGCCCTCATAAATGTATGTACTAGGAGTCAGGTGCCCTCTCTGCCGAAAGCCTCCTCTCGACAAAGGCAACTCTTCCAAGTGGTGCTTTCCGAATTATGTCCCACAACTGATGTTGACATTTTATTTCTTCTATAAACCCTGCAATTCAAAACATATACATATATAAGAGGCATATAACTTCAGAAGAGAACAGAAAAGCACATCTCATATCAAGAAGCATATATGTTGCTCATACAAGTTCATAGTGCACACTACATACAAGTTCTTAGAGCATACCACATGCAAGTTCAAAGTTTGTAGCTGCGTTGCACATCACGTGCAAGTTCATACAACCCATCCGTGGACACGTTCTCTACACTTGTTGAGAAGGAGGAGGGGCACCATTTCCAGCCGCATGAATTCGCATAAAGTCATATAAGATGAGGAGAGTCATGTTAGCATTGTCCATCGGTATATACTGGTTGGTGACTACATTAAGACAAAGTTCCAACCTCAAGCTTTTCCTCGGGCGCGTAGCCTTTGTTTCTGCCTGCAGCATTCCCTCCTGTTCTCTCGCCCTGTCCGCCTGTTTTGATTGCCGCCGTTCCTCCTATCCGTCCTTGCACTTCTCTCTGGCATCATTTTCTTCCTCCAAACCGGTCTGTAATATGGTATCTCAATCTCATATAGGTTGCAATGTTTCTATTTGAAGGCATGGGCATATATGAATGATATGAACCTTGAGACGCATGAGCTCATGCGACCTGACCGTCGGGCGACTTCATATGCATGGACATGAGCTCGTGCTCATCGCGCGGATCTCAGGGCCCTTGCGATGCGAGGAGGTGGCAGTTTTCATCAAGTACTTTTTTCTCAGCAAGGACATGTAGTTGGCAGTATCAGTCAGGTGCCACCTCTGTGAGAGTTGCCTCGCGGCAAAAATTACTTTTCCGAGCTAGTTAGGCCCTTGGAAATGTATGCAGTAGCAGTCAGGTTCCCCCTCTGATGGCAGCCTCCTCCCGTCAAAGGCAACTCTTCCGAGTTGTACTTTCAGAAATATCTCCCACAACTAATCTTGACATTTTTATTTCTTCTTTAACCCCTACAATTGAAACATATGCATATATAAGAGGCATATCAATTCACAACAAAACAGAACAGCACATCTCATATCAAGAAGCATATATGTTGCTCATACAGGTTCATAGAGCACATCATATACAAGTTCATAGAGCACACCACATGCAAGTTGAAAGCTTGTAGCTGCGTTGCACATCACATCCAAGTTTATAGAGCGCATCCGTGGACATGTTCTCTACACTTGTGGAGGACGAGGAGGGGCACCATTTTCAACCGTGTGAATTCACATAAAGGCCTATTAGGTGAGAAGAGTCATTTTAGCATTGTCTATCGGTATTATATTTGTTAGTGACTATATTAAGAGAAAGTTCTAACCTCTAGCTTTTCCTCGCGCGCATAGCCTTCGTTTCTGCCTGCAGCTCTTCTAAAGTTTCGGAAACATGCTTCACTCTTTCCGCCTATTCTCTCGCTTTCTGCTCTTGTTCTGCCTGCTGCCGTTCCTCCTATTCTGCCTTGCACTTCTCTCCGGCCTCCTTTTCTGGCTCGTAACCAGCCTGTAATATGGTATAGCAGTCTCATATAGGTTGCAAATGTTTCTATTTGAAGGCATGGGCATATATGAATGGTATGAACCTTGAGACCCGCGATCTCATGCGACCAGGCCGTTGGACGACTCTGTATGGATAGACTTTAGCTCGTGCTCGTCGCACACATCTTTGGTTGCTTGCGATGTGAGGAGGTAGTGATCACACCCTTGCAAATGAAGTGGAGTCTACTAATCTTCCCCTACCCTACAGTCATGACCACCTATGGATTGAGTGGTCGGGACCTAGGATCGGCGCCCACCCCGTGCACCTTCTGGAACTCGCATTTGAAGGTTTCAAACTTCTCCATCACCGAATCACTGCAAAATGGCTTGCCATCCATTCCCCTATGACCTTCTAGCTACAGATCCAGGATGTTGACCTCGCCACCAAGATGCTCTCTCGCTTGGAAGCTAAAGCTTTATCATTAATAACCATTTTCAAACTTATCATAATATATTAATTCAAAACATGCAAATTTAAGTACACACAATTCAGATACATATCAAGTTTAATGTTTCAAACTTAACCATTCAAATTCAAACACAACATACGGTGCAAATGAACTAACAATCCAAATAAACATGGTAGAAGCACAAGAATCAAGTGCTATGAAGTCTCCAATGGTGCTCAATAAGATCTTATATATTAAAGTTGGTTGTGAGCTTGTCGGTTCTCTATCCTACGTTGTGCTTGAAGGAAGGCTTCGGTCTTGTTTGGGTTACGTTCGGGCTCCACCGGATGTCCATTGAAGATATACCAAAAGTCCTTTGGGTCCTCTCTCTCATCCTTGATGGTCATGTTGTGCAGAATAACACATGTTGTCATGATCTACCACAGGTATTAAGCTCCCAATAACTGGCAACCCCCCAGATAATCGCGAAGTGTCTTTGAAGCACAGCAAGAGCTCTCTCAACATATTTCTAGCAGATTCTTGGCACAATGCAAAGTGAGATCACCTATTGTGTCTGGGATGGTGGATTGTCTTCACAAATGTAGCCCATGGAGGAGAGATGACATTGGCAAGGTACTATCCCATATTGTACTCATTGTCGTTGACAACATAGTTGCAAGGTGGATTGTCAAAGAGAACAAGCCTTGCAAAATGATGAGATCACTTGAGGATACTGAGATCATTGTGAGCGCCAGGCATCCCGAAGTATGAGTGTAAAATCCACATATCACTACCTCAAGAATGATGGATGAATCATGGCAATGCCGTTTGTACTGACCTAGCCATCCGATAGGACAATCCTTTCATGTTTAGTGCATACAATCAATGGATCCAAGCATCCCTGGTCTACCCCCCTCCTCGCTTTCTACGATAAGCCTCTCAATATCTTCATCAGTGGGAGTCCTCAAGAACTCCACTCCAATCTTGACCACAACTGCACAAAATCGTCTTATACAATCAAGGATGAGATCTTCCCCGATGCGAACATAGTCATTGATTTCATCAGCCATACATCCATAAGCAAGGACACACATGCCTACTATAATCTTCAACAATGGACTTGCACTTAATACTCTGAATGCATTCCTTCTTGGTTGAAACCAATGATAATGTTTCTCCACAATTTTTGCAACGGTGTTGAAGAGAGACCGGTGCATCTAGAACGGGCACAAAATATATTAAAGGGGATATACTGCATTCGGCGCAAACTTATCTCTCACTAGACCATCATCAGCCATGGTCCAATATTGAAGAAACACCCTTCGACCAATCTAAGAACCACGCCTCGGTTCCCTAAGATTCTCCTCCATAGCACTATGGCAGCCACCAACTCGAATTCATCATCTTCTTCCTCCTCTGACGATAATCGTCAAAGATCATCTCCCACACATTGAGGAGTTTCATGATCCATTTGAGACCACCTCTTTGATGAAAACATGATTCAGAAAAACATAGATGCAATTTGACAAACACCTTGTGGGCAGTGGGGTCGTAGAGTTGCCGGCAATGGAGGTCTTACTATGGCCAAACAGTGACAAAGGACACTGGCGGGGTTGCCTAGAAGGCCATAGAGGTGATTCCCGTGCATGGAGGCAATGCACGTGGCCGACATGTAGTGCGGTGACAGGAACAACAACGACCCCCTACTTACCCGGTTCTAGCGCCGTTTGTTGGCTAGGGCTTGCACTTGACCTTCCAACCCCATCTCCAAGGTTGATCGGTTCGATTCTGGCAAAAATGGACCTCGGTGCCGACATGACGGGGCTAATCATGGAGGCTTAAATGTCGATTCCGTCACCAGTGGGTGAGAAGAAGGCGCGGGAGAGGCAGTGGGACTGTAGGCTCGGGGTGCAGAATGGTTATTTCACATGAAGCCATATAAAAAATCAGACACATGTTGGCCCAACCCATCAATACTAATAGCGGGATCAGTCTTGAGCATTGGTGAAGTATACAACAACCAAAAAGTAATCCGGTAGTAACGTCAACGCTATCTTACACTTTTTCAACTCTCATAAACAATAAACTGAACAAGCAATATACAGTACAAGGTAACAAAACAGTGCTTAGCTAAGTTTGGCGTGACTATCTAAGCATGAAAGGCCTGCCAAGCATATTTCTCTCCCTGAAGAACTTCTTTTTGTGCCTTTTCTTCCCACAAGTAAACTCTTCAACATCACTCGGATGCAAGATCTGGAATCTATCCGGGCAGAACGCGCACCTACTCTTGAAATGGCACATCGGCTTTTCTGTCACATGTCACACATAGATAAATGGAATTAACATGAATGCATACAATTAGTTAATCGGGAGGAACTAGATAGATTAGGTAAGTTACCCAAGAGGGTGCATGTCTCGACCACCAGCCGTCTAGAGCGGCGCTCGAAACGCAACTCGGCAAAGAAGTACTTTTGCTCATTGTGGTCAGTGGCATCCCTCGGCCGGGCCCAGAAGCCGACATGGTACCAGAAGTCCTGCCTGAAGCCGACGCAGGCGGCCCTGTGCTCTTCCATGGGCTCCGTAGCAGGATAGAACATAGTATCCTGCGCGCACACACACGAACATATAGTATTAGTGATCTTACTGATGGTCAGAGTAAATTTTAAATTACGCATTAGGCCATATATGGAGTATGTCCAAATGTGAGATTACATGATATAATATACGTACCGGGTTCCTGGAGTTGTAATGGCCGAGGGCAAAGATGGTGTACATGTTGGCACCGAGGGCATCACGCTTACTGTCACCATTATATACGTTAACGTGCATGTACACACGAACACAAGTACTACGATATGCAGATTCAATTCAGTAATAATAACTAAACTAAATTGAGAGAGAGAGAGAGAGAGGGTCAGCACCGGGGGAAGAGAAGAAGGATCCCATCGTCGTCCGTGGTTTCGTCGATTGTATTATCCTTTTATTTTTCGAGGGGTGGGGAATTGATTGTTTGATCTGCCGCACAGCCCCTAGGGTTCTTAAAAATTCGAGGTAGATCTAATTATACTTTTTTACTTATTTCTGCATTAATAGAGCAGACGAGTAAAAAAAGCAAACCTATTTAGGATAATAATTGGATAAGAGAGCTTCTACCCTGTCAACTCGATCATCAGATTATAAGTTCATTCCATACCGAACCAGACCGTGCACATTTTTATTAAAAAAATCTAAGACAATTCTTGACCAAAGAATCCATGAAAGGAAAGAAAAATAATATATCTCCGGTTGGCCGCGAGGCAAATCAAGTCGCATCGCCTCCTCCTAGTCGCCAACAAATAGAAACTCAAATAAGGCCCACGTTCAGAATTTGGGAATCAGACAGACTCTAGGACTACGTACGTACTGAGTATTTTGCTTTGTCTTAAAAAACGTACAATATTCTGTTGGAAAACCGTATTCTCAGTTCATTGCCGGCGCCATCGCACAGGGGTGCCCCTGACTGGGACGCCCATTTTTTTTCATGTTTTTTCGTTTCTATCTGTCTTTTTCTGGCGGTCAAAGTAAAACACAAATTCGGAAAGAAAAGGAAAATAAGAAACATGTAAATGAAGGCAGAGATAGAAACGAAAAAAAATGAAAATATGTACGTATTCAAGAGTCTGTCTATTCCCAATTTTTGTATTTTTCTTTATTTTATCTTTATATGTTTAATTTTTCAGATATTTTTGTAATTTCAAAAAAATCTTGCGTTTCTCATAAGTTAATCAAAAAGTGTCCGTTTTCAAAATTATGCTCACAAATTTAAAAAGGTTTGTTTTTTCAAAAATGTTTGGTAATTGCAAAAATGTTTGCGTTATCCAAAAAATGTTCCTGTCTTCAAAAAGAAATCACAAATTCAAAAAATGTTCCCGCTTTCAAAAATTGTTCACAGATCCAAAATAATGTTCGCTTTTTTTAGCACCCAAAAAAGATGTTCGTTTAGGGCAAGGAAAATAGCAAGGGCGAGGCCCAAACAAACAACCCAACGTACGTACGAGTTAACCCTGAAATTGTCTAAAAAATAAGTTAACCCTGAAAAGAACAGAAAAAAACGTACGTACATACATACGTCTCTTTAATTTTTTTTATGGTAATACGTGTCTCATTTATATCATAAGTATCATAGTACAAGTCACATAACCGACCTGGCAAAACTGAAAAGACAGCAGAAAGCTAGCCTTTGCATAAAGGAACAACAACCAAGGAGTAAAATTACAATCAAGATTGAAGAAATCTCTGAACTTGACACCAACGCCCGTCACCTGCCTCTGAAACCACCACAGCAGCCACCAAAGGAAAATATGACGGATCACCTTCACACTCGAGCTCGTAGCGGCTCCATCGCTGATATGCGGCTTTGCGGACCTCCAAGGTGGCTCATCAAAGGCAAAACCATTACCGTTGAACGAATAAGACCGGGGCAACACCCCAAACACGCCATCGAACTCCAGATCTGGCATCCCCACACAACTAGAATGCCGGAGGAGAAAACCACATCTGCCATCCACAAACCGCGAACCCAGCACACGATCCACCATCTTCCAGATGCCGCCGATGCAGACCACATTTTGCATCCGCTCCTGGACTACCTCCCAAACTCCGCGCCGGCGCTGGAGCAAACGCCGCCGCAGCGGCGGAGCCCGAGGACACAGGTCCACCACAAGGATGTCGTCGCCGCCACACCATCTTTGCTTGAACAGACTGATTTCCAAATTCATCCCCAACCATAGGACCGATCGCCTCGCTGGAGTAGGATCCGAAGAAACTTTATTCAACGCCGCCATCGCCGTCGCCGAAGCCAAGACGATGAACGACTTAAAATCCTAATCTACGAGAGAAAAAATGATCCACACGCGTGGATCCGGCGACCCCCCCTCACCATCGACGACTGAGGCCACCGGCAGTGGAGAGCCGCCGGACGGCGGCGGCGGGGAAGACTCCTGGCGGCGAGGTCGCCTTTTCTTTCCTCTGGTGGAAGAAAGAAAAGCGAACAGGTCCCCTCTCGCAGCCTTGACCTACGTCTCTCCAATTGGGCGCTGTGTAGGATTCGTTGTCCGTGTAGGCCAGCGCCCTCCCCGTCATGTATAATACATATATACGCCCAACGAGAACCATATCCATGCAACAAACATATGTTAGGTTCCCATAATTTCTGTGTATAAATTCGGTCGATTGGGTTGCAGCTGCACTGACACAACGACCGATCGACAAACTAGGCAGAAAGAAGAGTATATACGTACGATCGACGATCATAGCTAGGAAGGAGAGGATCGATCCACCCATGGGATCCCGGTTCTCTTTGGTTGCCGCGAAAACGTTGATTAAAGCATCTCTAGCAGACCCCTTATATTGTACTGAAGTGTAAGATAACCATCGGTTTATAGTTTTGCATGAAAAAAAATAGCCTGAACAGATACCGTATTGGACCGTGGCCTTTAAAAAATTTTGTGGGGCGCGGTAAATTCTTTCCCTCAACCTTTAGAAACGTGGGGTGGGAGGCCGACCCGAGGGCGACTCCTATCGCTAGCGAGATATGGCGGGAGGGACATTTCCGCACGGCAGTTGCTGCTCTCCCTTCCGTCCGCCGCCATTGTTCTTCATCCACACCCTCCCGACCACCATCCCCGGCTCTGTAGCGCCGCCATGGAGGCCTCCTAGCCGTCGCATGTCGCCGTGGAAGTCATGGATGCGCCAACCCCTCAAGCAGAGCTCGTCGCCGGCCGTGTCGCGCCCGTTGTCGTTCAACTTCCACCGCACATCCCTGCAAGTGCCATGGCAACATCGTAGTCCAGAGCGGTGCTCCCGCAGCCGCCGCCAGGAAGGCACGTACGCCTGCCGCCGCTGCCGGTGCCAATCCGGTGCAGCACAACGCCCCCCCCCCCCCCCCCCCCCCCCCCCCCCCCCCCCCCCCCCCCCCCCCCCCCCCCCGCACCGGTGAAGGTACGCAAGGTGGCGGTGGTGAAACGCAAGAAGGTGACCAAAAAAGGTCATGCGAGCACCACGCCACCACCTCCTCCGATCTCCCAAGAGCTCCCTCGAGGACGCTTGCCGATGACATTGCCGCCGTCGCCCGCAAGGTGTTCAACGGAATGGGCGCAAGGCATGAAACTTTAATTTTCTTTTAGTTGTTTTTACTTTTCGCCATTGCGATTGTTCATGACTTGGGGAGCGAAATTGTAGCGCCGATTTGCATAATTCCACTGCCGAGTTTGTGCACGTATTGGACGACAACGACGTCGACATTGATCAAGCCCTGATCGATGATTACAGCTACAAGGAGACGGATGGTGGTGTGCACGGTCATGGTGAGGAAGAAGATGAGGTGGAGGAGATTGGAGGGGGGGTGCTCAACCAAGCGCAAGCAAAAGTGCGCGCGAGATCGAAGAACTACACACAATTGGAAGATCGAGTCTTGATCAAGTCTTGTGAATTTGTGTCTCTTGATTCCACAACCGACACTGACTAAACCGCGAAGCCGTATTAGTAAAGGATAGAGGACCATTTCTTCCGAATGATGGCAAAGTGTCCGTTGAGGACGGCACGCACCTATAGGTCACTCCAAAGTCATTGGGATGTGATCAAGCCGATTTGTAGGCGTTGGAGTGCTTGCTTGAAGCAAGTCCTCAATGCACCTCCAAGTGGTACCATTGAAGCCGATTGGATGAGTTTGTTTTCACATACCAAATAGTGAAAACAATTATGTCAGTGGTTGCATGTGACATACTTTGACATTGTTTTTATTTTGTAGGACAAAATTGCGCAAGAAAGGTACAAGGACATGGAAGCTTCAAATGGTAAGTCATTTACACTAGAGCATTGTTGGGAATTGCTTCGAAATAGCGAGAAGTGGAAGTTGATTGACAAGGAATCCCCGCCGAAGAGCGGTTCACTCACCAAGTTGGATGATGATGATGAAGATGATGATGGCCCAACAAACAAGAACAAGCCCGATGGAAACAAGAAGGTCAAGGACAAGATCAAGAGGGAGGCAGAGACATCAAGCTTGCGGGACAAGATAGATGCCATAGCGCAATCGAATGAGTCGATGGTGGCCAAGTCATTGGATGCAAAGAAGGAGTTGGCCGAGAAGAAGGAGCAAGATAAGCAAGAAAAGTAGCAATTACTCAAGGAAGATGGGTTGCGCAAGGCCGCCATTGAAGAGAGAAGAGCCCTTGCCGAGAAGAACAAGGCCTTGGCCGAGCTTCTTGCGGAGGAGAACAAGATCATGACGACGAATCGCAATGACATGGACGACCTCACCAAGGAATGACATGATATTGCAAGGAGGGAGATCTTGGAGAGAAGGAAGCAAGCAACGACGGGTGATGGCTTCGGTGGAGAGTGATGATGATGATGATGGTGGTGCTCATGGAGATGGGGGTGGCTTTTGCATGGTTCTTTTGAGTCATGGAAGAAAACTATGTTTAATTTTGGCTCAAACTATGTTCAAATTTGTAGCCATTTATTAAAATTGCGGTCAAATTGTCTAATTTATTTTTGAGCTGAACCACAGGTGGCAGTGCAGATAGCAGAGGAGGCATCCGGCAGCAGTGGTGCATCGGGCAGCAGGGCCCTCCCAGACGGCAGCGGCGTCGGGCTCTTCCGCATCGAGATGCTCGTCTCCTATATAGCCTTCTCACCCGCAACAGTTCGAGCTCGGCCCGGTCCAGATCCACTGGAGACAGGGGAGCACTCCGTGGGATCGTGTTCGTGGGAGCAAAGCCAAGGTATGGGAGAAGGAACTCGTGACGCTGGGATGCCGAAGAGATAGGAAAGATATGCGGCATTGGAGATAGGAAAGCCACCAGCGGGGCGGATCGCGGCTTTGAAGGGAGCGGTTCGTGGCGGCCTCGAGGCAGGGAAGCCCACGTCGTGGACTGGTCCTTCGACCGGGGTTGACCAAGCCGTCGAACCAGATGCTCCCTCCCTCCCGCGCCACGCTCCGCTCCTCTCCACGAGACCATGGGAAGTCGGACCAAGGGAAGGGCAGGACGTGGTTCTTCGTCAGGCTGAATCCAAGATTTTGCATCCAAGCGATGCTGAAATTGGCCGTGGAAAGAAGGGGCATGAAAAGGAATTTTACCGTGAGAGGCACCGAATGGACAGGCACAAAAATGAATTCTCCGGCAAGAGCGATATGCTGAGCGTACCGTTGAGGGCGCCTACCTCGATATGGACACAGTCTACAATGATTTTTTTGCGAACCAACTAATGGTTGGATTGTTGGAGGACAGTGGTATGCTCAATCCATCAGAATTCAAGTCATCGTGCTCGCATATTCCTTAATTTATTTTTCAATTTTCAGGGATGCGCGATAAGTGGGAGGAGACGTTTCCGTCGAGTACAAGGCGCCTATGATGACTTCGTAAATCTCAAGATGATATGCCGGCTCAGTCTCTCGAAGTTGCTCATAAGGTTAGGGTGTCCGTGTGTGCGTTCATAGGGGTGACTGTGTGCGTGTATATATGAGCACTTGCGTCTGTAATCTGTTAAAAAATATTATTGTTCACAATTATTATTTGTTGGATTATGGACTTAAACCCATATAACACAATAATAGCTGCTACAAAATATCAAAGGCCCATGTACCACATGTATACAAGATTTTAGTCTCACATGAAGAGTGAAGGAGTGTTGAGACTAATATAAACTGGGCGTGCTCAGACTCACCTTTGTATGTACTCGTATGTCTAGTTTGTCATAAGTGATCAGTATTGCTAGCACTAGTCGTGTGATATTAATTGAATTAATTGTTAATTATTTGAATGTGGGCGGTTTTCTAATTTTCAGTATCATTATACACAAATAAAGTATGCATTTCGACAAGAAGAGTAACATACAGTAATTGGTAAACGTCTACTTTTAGGCTTGCCAACTTATCTTTCCTTCAATGCATGGTGACACAAATTTTGTGTCTTCAGGAGAGAAAAAATGACCTTCAAAACTAGATACATGAGAAAGTAACTTGGTGGAAATTTTCTTGGGGAGAAGTCGGGTATCTATTGTATATAAAAGGTACATGACGGGATCATCAGAAAAAAAAAGATAAATAGACTAGAAATTACCACAAAAGTTAGAAACATCCGACTGCTTATTTCAATTGACTAATATTAGAAACATCCAACCATTTATTTCAATACACTAATATTATATAGCCTTTGGATAATATTTTAAGTAACAAAACTATCCGCCGTTGCCATTATATATTTATATATAGTGGAAAAGATGTTTTGTTCATGCTACGTCCCTAAGTCGTTAGAATAACCTGAGTTGCTACATTTGTTTCAGGCAATCAACACAACAGCCCACGAGCATCTCGCTCACTCCCTTCGCGTTTGAGCCTTGTTCGGGTCCAGCTTGCTACTTCCTCTTCGCCACTTTCCCCCCTAGTGACCATAAGTAGAAAATTGTCTGCAAGCAATGGCGGAGCTTCCCTAGGGCAAAAGGGGGCCATTCCCCCCCCCCCCCCTTCTCTAATATTAAAAATTAAATACATGATGGCTCCCAGGAACAGGATGGGAGCAGCTTTGCCTCTGGTTCTCATGGCGCTGCTGCTGCTCCCTGCCACCAGCATGGCACGCATGCTTTCAAGCTGCAAGTAACACCACCGCCGGGAACAACGACACTGCCCCGGCATGGAAAGACGCTACGGCCCCCATATTCGGGCATCCCGTGAATGAACTCATCTTAGCAGAGGGTGGGTGGATCAGCCTATTCACCATACTCGGCGCGTTCATCTTGTACATGGTGCGCCGCTGCTGATGCAGCGGAGGCGCCGGCCCGGATATCCCGGTGCCTCCGCCCGTCACCGGAGTCATGATGGACATGGAAAGCATTGAAGCTTTACTTCTGTGTGGACCGTCGCCAGGCTCCTGCTGGGCCACCTCCCCCCAGCCGACGGCATCTGAGATGGAGATGCGCCTCCGCGTAATAGAAGACCTCATCCGGAGTCGCCTCCCTGCGGCATCTGCCAGTGGTCAGTTTACGTGCTAGCTTATTGTTCTGCTCTCTCTTTGTGACGATTTCTCCTGTTATATCTGTTGGAAATATGCTCTAGAGGCAATAACAAATTAGTTATTATTATATTTCCTTGTTCATGATAATCGTTTATTATCCATGCTATAATTGTATTGATAGGAAATTCAGGTACATGTGTGGATACATAGACAACACCATGTCCCTAGTAAGCCTCCAGTTGACTAGCTCGTTGATCAATAGATGGTTACGGTTTCCTGACCATGGACATTGGATGTCGTTGATAACGGCATCACATCATTAGGAGAATCATGTGATGGACAAGACCCAATCCTAAGCCTAGCACAAAGATCGTGTAGTTCGTATGCTAAATCTTTTCTAATGTCAAGTATCATTTTCTTAGACCATGAGATTGTGCAACTCCCGGATACCGTAGGAATGCTTTGGGTGTGCCAAACGTCACAACGTAACTGGGTGGCTATAAAGGTACACTACGGGTATCTCCGAAAGTGTCTGTTGAGTTGGCACGAATCGAGACTGGGATTTGTCACTCCGTGTGACGGAGAGGTATCTCTGGGCCCACTCGGTAGGACATCATCATATGCGCAATATGACCAAGGAGTTGATCACGGGATGATGTGTTATGGAACGAGTAAAGAGACTTGCCGGTAACGATATTGAACAAGGTATCGGATACCGACGATCGAATCTCGGGCAAGTACAATACCGCTAGACAAAGGGAATTGAATACGGGATTGATTAAATCCTCGACATCGTGGTTCATCCGATGAGATCATCGTGGAACATGTGGGAGCCAACATGGGTATCCAGATCCCGTTGTTGGTTATTGGCCGGAGAGGTGTCTCGGTCATGTCTACATGGTTCCCGAACCCATAGGGTCTACACACTTAAGATTCGATGACGCTAGGGTTATAGGAAAAGTATGTACGCGGTTACCGAATGTTGTTCGGAGTCCCGGATGAGATCCCGGACGTTACGAGGAGTTCTGGAATGGTCCGGAGGTAAAGATTGATATATTGGACGAAGGGTTTTGGAGTCCGGGAGTGTTCCGGAGGTACCGGGTGATGACCAGCATGACCGAAAGGTGTTTCGGGAGCCCCGGCAAGTGTTGGGGGGCTTCATGGGCCAAGGGAAGGGGGCAAACCAGCCCACTAAGAGGCTGTGCGCCCCCCTCACCTATTCCCACGTGATCAGGGGGTTTGGGGCGCCTCATCTAGGGTTCCCACCTCCTAGCTTGGAGGCCAAGTCATCCAAAGGGGAGATCCCATCTGCCCTGGCCGCCGCCCCCCCCCCCCCCAGGGGAAACCCTAGGGCGCCTCCCCCTCCCCCTTGCCCCTATATATAGTGGAGGTTTTGGGGCTGCCCAAGACACGAGATGAACTCTCCCAAGGCGCAGCCCTACCTCTCTCCCTTCTCGTCTCTCGTAGTGCTTGGCGAAGCCTGCTAGAGTTCCGCGCTCCTCCACCACCACCACGTCGTTGTGCTGTTGCTGGACGGAGTCTTCCCCAACCTCTCCTTCTCCCCTTGCTGGATCAAGGCGTGGGAGACGTCACCGGGCTGCATGTGTGTTGAACGCGGAGGTGCCGTCCGTTCGGCACTAGGATCATCGGTGATTTGGATCACGACGAGTACGACTCCATCAATCCCGTTCACTTGAACGCTTCCGCTTAGCGATCTACAAGGGTATGTAGATGCACTCTCCTTCCCTCGTTGCTAAATTACTCCATAGATTGATCTTGGTGATGCGTAGAATTTTTTTGAATTTCTGTTATGTTCCCCAACAATATCCATGTACATGTGCTTTTCAAGTTCAGTTGTCTAATATGATGGAGTGCCGAGGGGCATGAGACATGTGGCGGTCGTTTTATGTTGGAATTACGGACGCGGCTCTGTCCCCATCCGCGGACTCCGGCGGCGCCTCAAGCTCCTTTGTGTCTTCAAGGTCTACAGCGATCAAGTTGCCTGCTCAACTATTAGTTGCATATCTTGGCTTAGTTTGTATCAGCTCCAGTTCATCTGCATTGTAGTAGTTTCCCTGACCAATATGAAGAAGAACCTTTTAGATATGTGCATGACACGATGGGCCTAAAATTGGTCAGAAGATGAGTCCCTTTATTTCTTGCCTTACTGTTTTGTGTTGGGCGAGACACGATGTGCTAGGCGGGAGCGGACGAGCACTGCTGTTTTTGTGCTTTTGTACCTTTTTCTGTTTCTATTCTCTTTTCTTTTTCTTATTTAATGTCGATTCTATTGTTTTTCTTTTTAGTTTACTTTTTAGTTTTAAACTTTTATTCATTATTTAAATTAAAT
>NW_024114778.1:0-9524 GCF_003073215.2 Triticum urartu | reverse complement strand
CCGCATACTCACATCTTCTTATTTATTGGTGTACAATTCTTTCTATTTTTTTAACCTTTTTAATTCCGTAATTTTGTTATTAAAATAAAACTGATCGAAATGGAAAATGTTCAGGAATTCAAAAAAATGGTTCCTGTATTTGTGGAATACTGATGAATTTGAAAAAATGTTGACCAATTTCGATGTTTTATGAATTAGTTTTTTTAATCTTGCATGCTCATGACTCTAAGATCATTTGTGAATTCAAAAAATATTGACGATTTTTTTTTCAAAAATTCGAAAAAATATTCACAAAATTTTCAAATGGTTCACAATTCAAAAAATGTTCAGGTAATTTAAAAAACCTTCGTGAATTTAAAATTGTTCACCAATTTTAAAAAAATAAATAAAGAAGAAAATAAAAAAGAAAAGAAAAAGAACTTAAAAAACCAGTGGAGAAACAAAGAAAAAACCTGGCTGAAAGCTGCACAAAACCGGGTGGAAACTTCCAGACCAGTGGAAGAAGCTTGTTTTTTTAAGTTGAAGTGGAAGAAGCTTGGTATCTTTTTAGGGGGTAAATCAAGTTTATTCAGCAAACACCACATGGTGTGGGATATAGTTTAGGTCGTGGGGTTGGCCAAACCAAACGTGCGAACTTGGCTAACCTATGTGCTTCATAATTGACAGCATGACCTTCAAACTGAAAATTACAATGAAGTAAAGATGCTCTAGCGGTGATCTCGCTAATAATAGCTCCGTAGTTCTCACGACTTTTGCCTTTCTTCAAGAAGCTTAGCCACCCTTTTTCTCATTAATAACAAAACTAATTATTTCGACAGGTAAACTTCCAGTCCAATGGGCCAGTCCACTAATAGCACGCTAAGAGTAACGCGTTTCTTGCCCGGCCCATTTGTATAAACCTAGGCCCACGGATTTGGCGACGTCGCCACTCGCCAGCCTTTTACCCCACCCGCAACCTGTAAGTGAGTAGGCGGCGACCCCACCTCTGGGATCCAGCCATTCCCCCATCCACCGGCAACGGCGATGGCGGCGGCAACTCCACCACACTTCCCGTGTGAGCCTGTGAGCCGGAGCTCCTATGCGCCAAATCCTTCCTCCATGGAGCACTGCGACGGGGAGATCGCCGCGAAGCTTTCCAACGGCGGCGGCAGCGAGGACCGCCTCAACGCGGTTCCCAACGACCTTCTTATCTGTTGAACTATGAGATGGGCCTAGAGCCCATATGACAATTTCAGATTTGATCTCTAAGGGCCCATGTAGGTGGCATGACAAGGTGGTGGGAAGTTTAGTCCCATCCCGGAAGTGGAAGGAGAGTTGGAGTGGTTTATAAGGGATTCTCTTCCTCATGCCATTGGAGCTTGAGAAGAGATGAGGCCCTCGCGCACTCCTCCTCCTCCGCTCGCCTCGCCACGCCACGCCACGCCACGCCACGCCACGTCACGACGCGCCGCGCCGCGGGTTGCGGGATTGAGCCGAGCTCAGCTCACTCCTATGCGCTTCTTTTTGCCGGTCAGGAACGGAGAGTCTTTGACAGGTGGGGCCACGATCTGAGACGTCGGATCGTGGGCTACCGCACATATATATGTGGGGCGCTGCCAACCCTAGCCGCCATGAAACAGAACGCATCTCCGCCTCCACGCCCACGTCGTTCCTCTACTGTTGCTGCCGCCGGCGACTCCGTCCCGTTCACCGCGTACACGGTTGACGGGAGAGCAGGCCTCCGAAACCCCGCCTCTCCGGATCCTGTACGGGAGAGGGGCGATTAGGTTTTTGGGTAGCGACTACGCGACTGCTCGCTTCTGTTCATCTACGTCCACATCACCTTCGTCATCACCATGTCGACCGACGCCGACTGTGCCGCCGCTGAGAAGGCCGAAGCCTACAAGAAGGCCGCCGAGGATGCCGCGGCTACTGCCACCGCCACCGCCGCCGCATGGCCGATTGGAGGGTATACATCGTTTATCCCTCTCATGTTTCTTTCTGTTGTAGCAGTACCAGCGATATGCGTAGATGTTTCTACTATATGCGTAGTACATGCTCTGTTAGATCGTAACCAGTGTGTTATCAATGTTGTCAATGTCATGCTCATGATTTATTCATGGATTAATTTAATCGGAAAACTGCCTATTTGCTTATCAATCCAAAAACCTAATATGTGTAGGAGTTTTTCGAATTCTGGTTTTGCTGCTGCACTGAAACCGTCGCCGTTTACGGGGACGTACTTTAAGCGTTGGCAGACTAAAACCACCTTATGGCTCACTGCCATGAAAGTGTTCTGGGTCGCCGGTGTGACTCCCACAGGAACGATCGCTCCTGATCAGGAGAAGGCGTTCAAGGAGGCCACTGTCGTGTTCCTCGGGGCAGTTCTGAGCGTGATTGGAGATAAGCTGGTTGACGCATATTTGCATGTGCGGTCTGCCAAGGACTTGTGGGAGGCGCTCGAATCTAAGTTCGGGGCTGCCGATGCAGGGAGCGAGATGTATATTATAGAGCAGTTCCATGATTACAAGATGGTTGAAAACCGTCCTGTATTGGAGTAGGCTCATGAGATAATATGCATTGTTAAGGAGCTTGAGCTTCTTAAGTGCGAGTTACCGGGCAAGTTTGTCGTGGGCTGCATAATCGCTAAGCTTCCCAATTCCTGGAGGAACTTTTCCACCACTCTGAAACATCAGAGGCGTGAATTATCTATGGAGGATGTCATTGGCCATCTGAGTGTTGAGCAGAATTCAAGGGCAAAGGACTCGCACAGAAAAGGGGTCGAAGGAACTTCTGTGGCCAACATGGTGCATCAGAAGAACTCCAATTCTCACAAGCCCAAGGGAAAGAACGGTGTCCAACCGAGTGCCGACTTTAAGAAAAAGGGTAAGAAGACCTTCAAGAAGAACAAGAAGGATGAGGGCTGCTTTACTTGTGGTTCGCTTGCACATTGGGCCAACAAGTGCCCAAACAAGTATAAGAAGCAAAGGCAGGACTTCAAGTCTGTCAATATGATTGTGAGCAACAATGAGAGTGGTGCATCTGGGTACGGTAATTTATTTGCTGTATTTTCAGTTTGGCCGTCCACCGATTGGTGGGTGGACACAGGTGCAGGTGTTCATGTGTGTGCTGACATTTCATTGTTTTCTTCTTACCAGGCCACAGGTCACGGGTCCGTACTGATGGGGAATGGCGCGAGTGCTTCTGTTCTTGGTGTTGGCACGGTCGATCTGAAGTTTACTTCGGGAAGGATCGTGCAGCTGAAGAACGTGCAGCATGTCCCCGCCATCACGAAGAACCTCGTTAGTGGCTCCCTTCTATGTAGAGAAGGGTTTAAGTTGGTATTCGAGTCTAATAAATTAGTTGTTACGAAATATGGACTATTTGTTGGAAAGGGTTATGAATGCGGAGGCATGTTCCGCCTTTCTCTTGCAGATCTATGTAATAAAGTCGTAAACAATATTCATTTGAGTGTTAATGAATCTGAAGTATGGCATTCACGCCTTTGTCACATTAGTTTTGGTGTTATGACACGGCTAGCGAAATCGAATTTAATCCCGAGTTTCACTTTAGCCAAAGGTTCTAAGTGCCATTCGTGTGTGCAATCTAAGCAACCTCGCAAGCCTCACAAGGTAGCAGAGGAGAGACACTTGGTGCCACTGGAACTCATACATTCTGATCTTTGTGAGATGAATGGTGTGTTGACTAAAGGTGGAAAGAAATATTTCATGACTTTGATAGATGATCCCACTAGATATTGCTATGTGTATCTGTTAAATACTAAAGATGAGGCTCTACACTGTTGGAAATATGCCCTAGAGGCAATAATAAATTAGTTATTATTATATTTTCTTGTTCATGATAATCGTTTATTATCCATGCTAGAATTGTATTGATAGGAAACTCAGATACATGTGTGGATACATAGACAACACCATGTCCCTAGTAAGCCTCTAGTTGACTAGCTCGTTGATCAATAGATGGTTACGGTTTCTTGACCATGGACATTGGATGTCGTTGATAACGGGATCACATCATTGGGAGAATGATGTGATGGACAAGATCCAATCCTAAGCCTAGCACAAAGATCGTGTAGTTCGTATGATAAAGCTTTTCTAATGTCAAGTATCATTTCCTTAGACCACGAGATTGTGCAACTCCCGGATACCGTAGGAATACTTTGGGTGTGCCAAACGTCACAACGTAACTGGGTGGCTATAAAGGTACACTACAGGTATCTCCGAAAGTGTCTGTTGGGTTGGCATGAATCGAGACTGGGATTTGTCACTCCGTGTAAACGGAGAGGTATCTCTGGGCCCACTCGGTAGGACATCATCATAATGTGCACAATGTGATCAAGGAGTTGATCACGGGATGATGTGTTACGGAACGAGTAAAAGAGACTTGCCGGTAACGAGATTGAACAAGGTATCGGGATACCGACGATCGAATCTCGGGCAAGTACAATACCGATAGACAAAGGGAATTGTATACGGGATTGATCGAATCCTCGACATCGTGGTTCATCCGATGAGATCATCGTGGAACATGTGGGAACCAACATGGGTATCCAGATCCCGCTATTGGTTATTTACCGGAGAACGTCTCGGTCATGTCTGCATGGTTCCCGAACCCGTAGGGTCTACACACTTAAGGTTCGATGACGCTAGGGTTATAAGGAATAGATATACGTGGTTACCGAATGTTGTTCGGAGTCCCGGATGAGATCCCGGACGTCACGAGGAGTTCCGGAATGGTCCGGAGGTAAAGATTTATATATGGGAAGTCCTGTTTTGGTCACCGGAAAAGTTTCGGGCTTTACCGGTAGTGTACCGGGACCACCGGAGGGGTCCGGGGGTCCACCAAGTGGGGCCACTAGCCCCGGAGGGCTGCATGGGCCAAGTGTGGGAGGGGACCAGCCCCAGGTGGGCTGGTGCGCCCCCCCACCAAGGCCCAAGGCGCCTCCAAGAGGGAAAGGGGGCAAACCCTAGGGCAGATGGGCCCTAAGGCCCACCCCAGGTGCGCCTCCCCCTCTCCCCCTTGTGGCCGCCACCCAGATGGGATCTGGGGGGCTGCCGCCACCCCTAGGGAGGGAACCCTAGGTGGGGGCGCAGCCCCTCCCCTCCCCCTATATATACTTGAGGTTTGGGCTGTCCATACACACGAGTTCCTCTCCTTCTTGGCGCAGCCCTACCCCTCTTCCTCCTCGTCTCTTGCGGTGCTTGGCGAAGCCCTGCTGGAGTATCACGCTCCTCCACCATCACCACGCCGTTGTGCTGCTGCTGGATGGAGTCTTCCTCAACCTCTCCCTCTCTCCTTGCTGGATCAAGGCATGGGAGACGTCGTCGGGCTGTACGTGTGTTGAACGCGGAGGTGCCGTCCGTTCGGCACTAGGATCTCCGGTGATTTGGATCGCGACGAGTACGACTCCTTCAACCCCGTTCTCTTGAACGCTTCCGCATAGCGATCTACAAGGGTATGTAGATGCACTCTCCTTCCCCTCGTTGCTGGTTTCTCCATAGATAGATCTTGGTGACACGTAGGAAAATTTTGAATTTCTGCTACGTTCCCCAACATACACTACTTCAAAATCTATAAGGCAGAAGTTGAGAATCAACTTGAAAAGAAAATTAAACGAGTCCGGTCAAATCATGGTGGAGAGTACTTCTCGAAAGAGTTTGATGCCTTTTGTGCGGAACACGGCATTATTCACGAGAGGACGCCTCCCTACTCACCCCAGTCAAACGGGGTTGCCGAGCAGAAAAACCGTACTCTAACTGATTTGGTTAACGCCATGTTAGATACATCGGGTTTATCCAAGGCATGGTGGGGGAGGCTATAATGACATCCTGTCATGTCCTGAATAAAGTTTCGACAAAGGATAACGAGATCACTCCTTATGAGAAGTGGACCAAGAGAAGGACAACACTCTCGTACTTACGTACCTGGGGCTGCTTGGCGAAAGTTAATGTGCTGATCCCCAAAAAGCGTAAACTTGGACCAAAGACTGTGGACTGTGTTAATTTGGGCTACACTATGAATAGTGTTGGCTATAGATTTCTAGTAGTGAAATCTGAGGTACCTGGCATGAAAGTCGGTACAATTATGGAGTCTAAAGATGCTACATTCTTTGAGGACATTTTTCCCATGAGAGATGTACAAAGCACTTCTAGACAGGAATCTGAGGAGACTCCTGAACCTGCCATTCCGATGGAATATTATAATCAAACACATGATGAAAATCCTGAGGAGGATAATGAGGAATCCCTTGGTAGGGGCAAGAGACAAAGGACTGTAAAGACCTTTGGTGATGATTTCTTCATATACCTCGTGGAGGATAATCCCACTTCTATTTCAGAAGCGTATGCATCTCCAGAAGCTGACTACTGGAAGGATGCGGTCCGTAGCGAGATGGATTCCATCATGGCTAACGGGACTTGGGAGCTTACTGAACGTCCTTATGGTTGCAAACCATTGGGGTGCAAGTGGGTGTTCAAGAAGAAGCTTAGGCCAGATGGTACGATAGAAAAGTACAAGGCTAGGCTTGTGGCCAAGGGCTACGCCCAGAAAGAAGAAGAAGATTTCTTTGACACTTATTCACCTGTGGCCAGACTGACCACCATTCGAGTATTACTCTCGTTGGCGGCCTCGCATGGTCTTCTCATTCATCAGATGGATGTTAAGACGGCTTTCCTGAATGGAGAGCTAAAGGACGAAATCTATATGCAACAGCCTGATGGCTTTGTGATGGATGGTCAGGAAGGAAAGGTGTGTAAGTTGGTGAAATATTTGTATGGCCTGAGACAAGCGCCTAAGCAATGGCATGACAAGTTTAATGAAACGTTGACATCTATTGGCTTTGTTGCTAATGAGGCTGAAAAATGTGTATACTATCGCTATGGTGGGGGCGAAGGAGTTATACTGTGTTTGTATGTTGATGACATACTGATATTTGGGACTAATCTCAAGTTAATCGAGGAGGTTAAGTCTTTCCTATCTCAGAACTTTGATATGAAGGACCTTGGAGTGGCTGATGTTATCTTGAACATCAAGCTATTGAGAGATGATGAGGGTGGGATTACACTTTTGCAATCCCATTATGTTGAGAAGGTGTTGAGTCATTTTGGATATTCGTACTGCAAACCATCTCAAACACCATATGATTCTAGTGTGCTGATTCGAAAGTCTAAAGGCACAGCTATAGATCAATTGAGATACTCTCAGATTGTTGGTTCACTACAGTATCTAGCGAGCGCAACGAGGCCTGACATCGCATTTGCTATTAGCAAACTGAGCCGATTTGTTTCCAAACCGGGTGATGTACATTGGCGTGCTCTTGAGAGAGTTATGCGCTATCTGAAAGGTACTATGAACTATGGACTTCACTATACCGGATACCCGTCGGTACTTGAAGGGTATAGTGATGCGAATTGGATCTCTGATGCTGATGAGATGAAGGCCACAACTGGGTATATATTTACTCTTGGAGGTGGTGCTGTTTCCTGGAAGTCTTGCAAGCAAACGATCTTAACAAGATCGACAATGGAAGCAGAATTAACAGCATTAGACACATCGGGTGGCGAAGCAGAATGGCTTTGAGATCTGTTGATGGACTTGCCAGTGGTTGAGAAGCCGGTTCCGACCATCCTTATGAACTGTGACAATCAAATAGTTATTGTCAAGGTGAAGAGTTCAAAGGACAACATGAAGTCCAACAAACACATAAGAATGGGATTGAAAGCTGTCAGAAAATTGAGGAACTCCGGAGTGATAGCGTTGGATTATATTCAAACGGCTAAGAATCTGGCAGATCCCTTTACTAAAGGGCTATCACGTGTTGTGATAGATAACGCATAAGGGAGATGGGTATGAGACCCACATGAGTTGCCATGGTAGTAACCCAACCTATGTGATCGGAGATCCCGTGAAGTAGGACCTGGGAAAACAAGCCAGTGGTGAACTGAGGAGAGTAACTTTACTAACCCACTCTGTTGGAGATGCAATACTCTCAGAAACTGTATGGAAGGATGACTACTGTCTTAATGTGTTCCAAGGCTTATATGCATAAGCAAGATGCTATCCTATAGAGCGATCTTTGGAGGAACACACCTATATGAGCCCGACTGCTGGTCACAGTCTATGAGATTGGAGTGATCTCTAGCAAGCTCATGAACAGGCCAGGAGTGTGACTAATATGCTCTACCTGAGAGGTTGGCCTTCGGCAGCCTCGTATCAGTGAGACTTGTGGTGAAACTTCTTGACGCCAAACTGACAATTCAAGGCATAGTCCATTGTTCAGTTGTTAAGGAGTGTAACTACTTGGTCTAGGTGGAGCTCAACCTTAATCGGTCTCCACTGAGATGCTGGTATATCAAAACAGCGTTTGGAACAAAGGACAAACTGGGCCCCTGAGATCTGGTGGGAGATTGTTGAGCTATGAGACGGGCCTAGAGCCCATATGACAATTTCAAATTTGATCTCTAAGGGCCCATGTAGGTGGCATGACAAGGTGGTGGGAAGTTTAGTCCCACCCCGGAAGTGGAAGGAGAGTTGTAGTGGTTTATAAGGGATTCTCTTTCTCATGCCATTGGAGCTTGAGAAGAGATGAGGCCCTCGCGCACTCCTCCTCTGCTCGGCTCGCCATGCCGCGCCGCGGGATTGAGCCGAGCCGAGCCGAGCTCCTATGCGCTTCTTTTTGCCGGTGAGGAACGGAGAGTCTTTGATAGGTGGGGCCACGATCTGAGACGTCGGACCGTGGGCTACCGATTTGAATGTGGGTTCAGCCCACGTCTCTCCACGCGCAGCCGCACATATATATGTGGGGCGCTGCCAACCCTAGCCGCCACGAAACAGAACCCATCTCCGCCTCCACGCCCACGTCGTTCCTCTGCTGCTGCTGCCGCCGGCGACTCCGTCCCGTTCACCGCGTACACGGTTGACGGGAGAGTAGGCCTCCGAAACCCCGCCTCTCCGGATCCTGTACGGGAGAGGGGCGATTAGGTTCTTGGGTAGCGACTACGCGACTGCTTGCTTCTGTTCATCTACGTCCACATCACCTTCATCATCACCATGTCGACCGACGCCGACCGTGCCGCCGCTGAGAAGGCCGAAGCCGACAAGAAGGCCGCCGAGGATGCCGTGGCTACTGCCACCGCCACCGCTGCCGCATGGCCGATTGGAGGGTATACATCGTTTATCCCTCTCATGTTTCTTTCTGTTGTAGCAGTACTAGCGATATGCGTAGATGTTTCTACTATATGCGTAGTACATGCTCTGTTAGATCGTAACCAGCATGTTATCAATGCTGTCAATATCATGCTCATGATTTATTTATGAATTAATTTAATCGAAAAACTGCCTATTTGCTTATCATTATCGACATCCTTCTCAAGCTTCGCGACGCTGCCGTCGCCGCTCGGACCAGCGTCCTCTCCAGCCGCTGGCGCCGCGTCTGGACGCTACTACCAGAGAGCTCCACTCCCCCCCCCCCCCCCCCCCCCCCCCCCCCCCCCCCCCCCCCCCCCCCCCCCCCCCCCCCCCCCCCC
>NW_024114777.1:0-9052 GCF_003073215.2 Triticum urartu | reverse complement strand
TTCTCCGTTTTTTTATTATTTTCGTCCGGAGTCTCATCCCGACTTGTGGGGGAATCATAGTCTCCATCATCCTTTCCTCACTGGGACAATGCTCTAATAATGATGATCATCACACTTTTATTTTTCTTACAACTCAACAATTACAACTCGATACTTAGAACAAGATATGACTCTATATGAATGCCTCTGGCGGTGTACCGGGATATGCAATGATCATGAGTGACAAGTATGAAAGAATTATGAACGGTGGCTTTGCCACAAATACTATGTCAACTACATGATCATGCTAAGCAATATGACAATGATGGAGTGTGTCATAAACGGAACGGTGGAAAGTTGCATGGCAATATATCTCGGAATGGCTATGGAAATGCCATAATAGGTAGGTATGGTGGCTGTTTTGAGGAAGGTATATGGTGGGTGTATGATACCGGCGAAAGGTGCGCGGTATTAGAGAGGCTAGCAAAGGTGGAAGGGTGAGAGTGCGTATAATCCATGGACTCAACATTAGTCATAAAGAACTCATATACTTATTGCAAAAATCTACAAGTTATCAAAGCAAAGTATTACGCGCATGCTCCTAGGGGGATAGATTGGTAGGAAAAGACCATCGCTCGTCCCCGACCGCCACTCATAAGGAAGACAATCAATAAATAAATCATGCTCCGACTTCATCACATAACGGTTCACCATACGTGCATGCTACGGGAATCACAAGCTTCAACACAAGTATTTCTCAAATTCACAACTACTCAACTAGCATGACTTTAATATCACCATCTCCATATCTCAAAACAATTATCAAGTATCAAACTTATCATAGTATTCAACACACTCATAAGAAAGTTTTATTATTAATCTTGCTACCAAGCATATTAGGATTTTAAGCAAAATTACCATGATATTAAGACTCTCAAAATAATCTAAGTGAATCATGAGAGATCAATGGTTTCTATAAAACAAATCCCCCACAGTGCTCTAAAAGATATAAGTGAAGTACTAGAGCAAAATTATATAACTCAAAAGATATAAGCGAAGCACATAGAGTATTCTAAAAAATTTCCAATCAATATATGGCTCTCTCAAAAAGGTGTGTATAGCAGGGATTTGTGGGTAAACTAACAAGCAAAGACTCAATAATACAAGAGCACTCCAAGCAAACACATATCATGTGGCGAATAAAATATTTGCTCCAAGTAAAGTTACCGATAGAAGTAGACGAAAGAGGGGATGCCTTCCGGGGCATCCCAAGCTTGGATTTTAGGTGTCTTAGATTATCTTGGGGGTTCCATGGCATCCCCCAAGCTTTAGGCTCTTGGCCACTCCTTGTTCCATAATCCATCAATCTTTTACCCAAAACTTTGAAACCTTCACAACACAAACCTTAAAGTAGAATCGTCGTGAGCCTCCGTTAGCGAAAGAAAAAACAAAATAAAGAACTTCAAGGTACTGTAATGAAATCATTATTTATTTATATTGGTGTTATAACTACTGTATTACATCTTCTCCATTGTTTATAAACTATTTTACTAGCCATAGATTCATCAAAATAAGCATACAACACACGAAAAACAGAATCTGTCAAAAACAGAACAGTCTGTAGTAATATGTAGCTAGCACAAAATCTGGAACCCAAAATTCAAAATAAATTGTTGGAACGTGGAATTTAATCTATTAATCATCTGCAAAAATATTAACTAAAATAGAACTTTCCAAATAAAAATGGACAGCAGTTCTCGTGAGCTAAAGTTTCTGTTTTTTACAGCAAGTTCAACAGAACTTTCCCCAAGTCTTCCCAACGGTTCTACTTGGCACAAACACTAATTAAACACAACAAAACACAACCAAAACAGAGGCTAAATAATTTATTTATTACTAAACAGGAGCAAAAAGCAAGAAATAAAAATAAAATTGGGTTGCCTCCCAACAAGCGCTATCGTTTAACACCCCTAGCTAGGCATAACAAGCAAGAATAGATCTAGGTATTGCCATCTTTGGTAGGCAATCCATAAGTGGCTCTCATAATAGATTCATAAGGTAATTTAATTTTATTTCTAGGAAAGTGTTCCATGCCTTTCCTTAATGGAAATTGGAATCTAATATTTCCTTCCTTCATATCAATAATTGCACCAATCGTTCTAAGGAAAGGTCTACCAAGAATAATAGGACATGAAGGATTGCAATCTATGTCAAGAACAATAAAATCTACAGGCACATAATTCCTATTTGCAACAATAAGAACATCATTAATTCTTCCCATAGGTTTCTTAATAGTGGAATCCGCAAGGTGCAAGTTTAGAGAGCAATCATCAAAATCACGGAAACCTAACAAATCACACAAAGTCTTTGGAATCATGGAAACACTAGCACCCAAATCACATAAAGCATAGAATTCATGATCTTTAATTTTAATTTTAATAGTTGGTTCCCACTCATCATAAAGTTTTCTAGGGATAGAAACTTCCAATTCAAGTTTTTCTTCATAAGATTGCATCAAGGCATCAACGATATGTTTAGTAAACGCTTTATTTTGACTATAAGCGTGAGGAGAATTTAGCACGGATTGCAACAAGGAAATACAATCAATCAAAGAGAAATTTTCATAGTTAAATTCCTTGAAATCCATAATAGTGGGTTTAGCAACATCTAGGGTTTTAATTTCTTCAATCCCACTTTTATCAAATTTAGCATCAAGATCAACAAATTCCGAATTCTTGGAATCCTTCTAGGTAAAGGTGGATCATATTCAGTCCCATCATTATCAAGATTCATATTGCAAAACAAATATTTAATAGGGGACACATCAATAACTTTTAGATCTTCATCATTATTTTCATAGGAACTAGAAGAACACGCTTTTATAAAGGCATCTTTCTTAGCACGCATCCTAGCGGTTCTTTCTTTGCACTCGTCAATGGAAATTCTCATGGCTTTGAGAGACTCATTGATATCATGCTTAGGTGGAATAGATCTAAGTTTCAAAGAATCAACATCAAGAGCAATTCTATCAACGTTCCTAGCCAAATCATCAATCTTAAGCAATTTTTCTTCAATCATAGCATTAAAATTCTTTTGCGAAGTAATATTCTTTAATATTAGATTCAAAATCAGAGGGCATCTTATTATAATTTCCATAAGAATTGTTGTAGGAATTACCATAATTATTAGAGGGATTACTAGGATAAGGCCTAGGGTTGAAATTTCCTCTATACGCTTGTTACCAAAATTGTTCCTACCAACAAAATTCACATCCATAGATTCATTATTATTCTAATCAAAGTAGACAAGGGCATATCATTAGGATCAGAAGAAACACTCTTATTAGCAAATAATTTCATAAGTTCATCCATCTTTCCACTCAAAACATTAATTTCTTCTATCGCATGCACCTTTTTATTAGTAGATCTTTCAGTATGCCATTGAGAATAATTAACCATAATATTATCTAGGAGTTTAGTAGCTTCTCCTAAAGTGATTTCCATAAAAGTGCCTCCCGCGGCCGAATCTAAAAGATTTCTAGAAGCAAAATTCAATCCGGCATAAAAAAATTTGTATAATCATCCACAAATTTAAACCATGAGTAGGGCAATTACGTATCATTAATTTCATTCTCTCCCAAGCTTGTGCAACATGTTCATGATCAAGTTGCTTAAAGTTCATAATATCGTTTCTAAGAGAGATGATCTTAGCGGGAGGAAAATACTTAGAGATAAAAGCATCTTTGCACTTGTTCCATGAAATCAATACTATTTTTAGGCAAAGACGAAAACCAAGCTTTAGCATTAAAAAAAAGAGAAAATAATAATAATAATAATAATAAATGAAATGATAATTAAATAATAATTAAATTAATTAATTAATTAAGTTAATTAATCCTGTTTAATTAATCTAATTAAGTAGATAGTTTAATTAAACCCTAATTAGACTAATCAGTCAATGACGAACGGGACCCACCTGTGAGGTTGACCAGGTCAACTGCTGACGTCAGCAAACGCTATTCTGGATAATGTTGCATTAAAATAATTAAATAAATCATAAAAATGATTTAATCCTTTTAAAATTAATATAAAATAAACCGTAGCTCGGATGAAAAAACTTTGTACATGAAAGTTGCTCAAAACGACGAGACGAATCCAGATACGCAGCCCGTTCGTCTGCCACGCATCCCTAGCATAGCAAACACACAAATTTTCCCCTCCGATTCATCTGTCTGAAAACGGGAAACACCCGGAATACTTTCCCGGATGTTTCCCCCCTTTGCCGGTATCACCTAGTACCGTGTTAGGTCACATCTAGCACTGCATATTGCCGTGTCTTGCTTTGTGATGCTTTGATTGCTCTGTTATTTATTGTGTTCCCCCTGTGTTACTCTTTTCCGGTAGACTCCGAGACCGCTGCCGATGTTCTTGTATTCGACTACATCGAAGATGACCCCTCCTTCTTGCCAGAGCAACCAGGCAAGCCCCCCTTTGATCACCAGATATCGCATATTCTTATCTATACTGCTTGCATTTGAGTAGTGTAGCATGTTACTGCTTTCAGTTAATCCTATACTGCTGCATAGCCTGTCCTTGCTACTACTGTTGTTACCTTTACCTGCTATCCTACTGCTTAGATAGGATGCTAGTGTTCCATCAGTGGCCCTACACTCTTGTCCGTCTGCCTTGCTATACTACTGGGCCGTGATCACTTCGGGAGGTGATCACGGGCATATACTATATACTTTACACTATTACATTACCGGTGATACTGTTTGGAGATGGGGGTGAAGGGCAGGTGGCTCCATCCAGGTAGTGGTGGGCCTGAGTTCCCGACGGCCCCCGATTGTTACTTTGAGGCGGAGCGACAGGGCAGGTTGAGACCACCTAGGAGAGAGGTGGGCCTGGCCCTGATCGGCGTTCGCGAATACTTAACACGTTTAACGAGATCTTGGTATTTGATCTGAGTCAGGCCACTGTCCTATACGCACTAACCATCTACACGGGGACAGTTATGGGCACTCGATGTCGTGGTATTAGCCGAAGCCTTCGTGACGTCAGCAACTAAGTGGCACGCGCCGGGTTGGACCGCGTAACGCAACTTCCTTCGTAATGGAGGTTGCTAGGTCTGCTCACCAGCCGGGTACCGCAACATGCAGGTGTGCAAAGGGCGATGGGCCCAGACCCCTATGCCATAGGATTTAGACCGGCGTGCTGACCTCTCTGTTGTGCCTAGATAGGGCTGCGACGTGTTGATCTTCCGAGGCTGGGCATGACCCAGGAAAGTGTGTCCGGCCAAATGGGATCGAGCGTGTTGGGTTATGTGGTGCACCCCTGCAGGGAAGTTAATCTATTCGAATAGCCGTGATCTCGGTAACAGTACGGCTTGGATTTGTAGCTTGACCTTATGACAACTAGAACTGGATACTTAATAAAACACACCATTCCAAGTGCTAGATACAACCGGTGATCGCTGTCTCACAAGGCGACGAGGGGAGGATCATCGGTTAGGATTATGCTATGCGATGTTACTTGGTGAACTTACCATCTACTCTCTTCTCCTGCTGCAAGATGGAGGTTACCAGAAGAATAGTCTTTGATAGGACTAGCTATCCCCCTCTTATTCCGGCATTCTGCAGTTAAGTCCACATATGTTACCCTTTTTCCATTTGATACCAATGCATACATATGTAGTGTAGCTCCTTGCTTGCGAGTACTTTGGATGAGTACTCACGGTTGCTTTCCTCCCTCCTTTCTCCCTTTCTATACCCGTTTGCTGTGACCAGACGTTGGAGCCCAGGAGCCAGACACCACCGTCGACTACTACTACTCGGGAGGTGCCTACTACTACGTGCAGCCCGCTGACGACGACCAGGAGTAGTTTAGGAGGATCCCAGGCAGGAGGCATGCGCCTCTTTCGATCTGTATCCCAGTTTGTGCTAGCCTTCTTAAGGCAAACTTGTTTAACTTATGTCTGTACTCAGATATTGTTGCTTCCGTTGACTCGTCTATGATCGAGCTCTTGTATTCGAGCCTTCGAGGCCCCTGACTTGTAATATGATGCTTGTATGACTTATTTTATTTGTAGAGTTGTTTTGTGATATCTTCCCGTGAGTCCCTGATCTTGATCGTACATGTTTGCGTGTATGATTAGTGTACGATTGAATCGGGGGCGTCACAAGTTGGTATCAGAGCCGACTGCCTGTAGGAATCCCCTTCCACACTCCTTGGCCGAAGTCGAGTCTAGACATTACCAAACTTTTTACTAACATGGTTGTGTGTCTTACGAGCCCACGTCGCCATTTGGGTGGTATTAGGATCTTTTACTCCTTGACCTTTACTCCGGGACTCTGATCTCTCTTCTATTCGGGTTTACTGAATTTACTAAAATCTAACTTTAGGATCTCGTTACTACTTCCTCCCGGAGAACCCCTCACTCAGACGATTGCTCCGTGAACCAGAAGAATTCGAAGATACTCTCCGATATTCTCTCGAGACCTTGTGCCAGTCTCTTTGCAATTCCCTACCACCGAAACATCCCTATGGATAAATACTTACACCTGTCGTTCTTACTTTTATTCCCAGTTGATCTTGTTATTACAAGATACCCAGAAATTCTCTCTAATGTTCCGAGAATACTTTGTGCCTCCTGCCTTGCAGTTCTTGCCACATGAATATCCCTAGGGATAATTTCTCGCCCTTACCGAGTATCCACTCCTCCTCAGTTGATTCATGTATGTCACCAATCTTCGAAATACCATTCAATCTTCCGAAAACCTCAGGAGCGTATTGCTCTTGAAATTCTTGCTTGCTGGCATTATGGTTAATCCCATAAGTCTCGTAATCATATTGGCATCCATTGTCATTATCATTTTGAGTCCTTTGATTCAAAATGTTGCAAATGCTCGCAATCCTCAATCAGATCCTAGAATTCATCCTTCCGACTCAGATGGCATTTTAAACATGAGCTAAATCTCGACCAATCAAATTCTTGTCGATTTTACCCCTAAGCTTACTCAACCTATCCATCCTTAATCAAAGCGTTTGCTTCTGATCCTTTGATTTGGAAATCATAATTCCTTTACATGTGAGCTTTGAATTAGCTAGTTGCTTCTATAATCCAATGCTTTCGCATTGTTTCTTCCTCTGGTTGTGTGCCGATACTCACATCAACTTCGCTATAGACCGTCGGATCCTTTGTTGAAATATCATCCGACAGTCTCCTTCATATTCAATCACCTTGTGAGTTCTTCCCTGGATACATAATGCCTTTGGTAAATTATATCCTCTGCTTTCTCAAGCATGCTCTACTTTCGAGCTTGTATAAATTACTCCTGAAGTTTGTGGTATATGTTCCTAAGAGGCCCTGATGGGTTGGACCTATGCCTTTTCTAATTTGTGTGAAACCGGAAACTACTACGGGTCATACTCTACTATTGTCATGCCAGATAAAATTTCTACACTATAGCCTCATCAAAAGCGAGAAGTAGAATGAAAGGTTATGCATTGAAGAAGTGGGATTCGACCTTGAGCCTTTGCGTTCATGACCATGGGCCCGATGTGGAACTTTTCATCGAAGCTTCTTGTAAATGATAATAATCCCCTTGTTATAAGTTCGTCCTGTATCTATGTTTGGTCCTTTGCAATCATGGTTCCGACCATATTTTCTCCTTAATACCATTTCTCGGACAAGTTGAAGTACTTGTCTTGTGCAGATCATTGTACCTGTCCAACCTTTACTTTGATCTACTGTCAAGTATTACACTATGATATCTTGATAATGTCATGGAACTACATAACTTCTTATGGGTTTTTCATTAACTATTATTTCTCACCGATTCCAATTTTTCTGGGTTCTGGGTTGTCTTCAACCGAGAACACCGATATGTGAACTGGTTCTGCACTCCAATTCAATAACTCTAAGTAATTCTTGTTGCTTACGAGTTTAATAATCCTTCAAGTCATTCCCAGCCTTATCAGCTATATCATTATCGGGCAAACTTTTAACTGTGTTACCTGGTCCTTCTTCCCGGAGCACAACTTTCGATCATGAGCTAACCTTATGTCGATCTTCCTTGTCTTATCGTTTCACCTCGAACGGCAAGCTTGATTTCTAGTTGGTGTTGTATCCGTAGTTCCAATAATCTTTTGCTGCATCAGTCCTTCTACTTGAGCAATCGTTGTTCGATTGCTTCTTTGTGGAGCCTCTCGACAAAATTGTCATGATCATCATCAACATTTTGAGCTCTTCCAGGATATCAATCAAATTCAGATGTGTAACACCATCCTTTTACCCCTCGATGATTTGTATTAACATCGACAACATTCCCGCATTCCCTCCGACACAAAACTTGTTCATGTTTCGTGTAGTTTCCTTTCTATCCAACTTATATTATGATTCTATCTTGGAGTATTACCATCTGTTATGTCAAGAATGTTAAGGGAATTACCTCCTGAGGGAGTCCTGGATAAGGGGGTGTTCGGATAGGCCGGACTATACCTTCAGCCGGACTCCTGGACTATGAAGATACAAGATTGAAGACTTCGTCCCATGTCCGGAAGAGGACTTTCCTTGGCGTGGAAGGCAAGCTTGGTGATACGGATATGTAGATATCCTACCATTGTAACCGACTTTGTGTAACCCTAACCCTCCCGGTGTCTATATAAACCGGAGGGTTTTAGTCCGTAGGACAACATACAGAACAACAATCATACCATAGGCTAGCTTCTAGGGTTTAGCCTCTCCGATCTCGTGGTAGATCTACTCTTGTACTACCCATATCATCAATATTAATCAAGCAGGACGTAGGGTTTTACCTCCATCGAGAGGGCCCGAACCTGGGTAAAACTTCGTGTCCCTTGCCTCCTGTTACCATCCGGCCTAGACGCACAGTTCGGGACCCCCTACCCGAGATCCACCGGTTTTGACACCGACATTGGTGCTTTCATTGAGAGTTCCTCTGTGTCGTCGTCCATCAGGAAGGATGCCTCGCCCGTCTTTAAAGACGGCACCGTTGCTAAGGGAGCTTTGGCTGTCGGCCAAACCCTCCGGCTAGGTGGTTTTCTTATGACCG
>NW_024114776.1:0-9002 GCF_003073215.2 Triticum urartu | reverse complement strand
CAAATATTAAACCAAAAATGCAAAGTTAATAATGATAGTGCAACTTATTTGTGGCACTGCCATTTAGGTCATATTGGTGTAAAGCGCATGAAGAAAATCCATGCTGATGGGCTTTTGGAATCACTTGATTATGAATTAGTTGATGCGTGCAAACCATGCCTCATGGGCAAGATGACTAAGACTCCGTTCTCTGGGGCAATGGAGTGAGCAACAGATTTGTTGGAAATCATACATACTGGTGTATGTGGTCCGATGAATATTGAGGCTCGCGGCAGGTATCGTTATTTCCTGATCTTCACAGATGATTTGAGCATATATGAGTATATCTACTTGATGAAACACAAATCTGAAACATTTGAAAAGTTTAAAGAATTTCAGAGTGAAGTAGAGAATCATCGTAACAAAATAAAAATTTCTACGATATGATCGTAGAAGTAAAATATTTGAGTTACGAGTTTGGCCTTCAGTTAAAACAATGTGAAATAGTTTCACTACTCACGCCACCTGGAACACCATAGTGTAATGGTGCGTCCGAACGTCATAACCGTACTTTATTAGATATGGTGTGATCTATGATGTCTCTTACCGATTTACAACTATCGTTTTGGGGTTATGCATTAGAGACAACTACACTAGGGCACCATCTATATCCGTTGAGACGACACCATATGAACTATGGTTTGGCAAGAAACCTAAGCTGTCGTTTCTTAAAGTTTGAGGTTGCAATGCTTATGTGAAAAAGTTTCAACCTGATAAGCTCAAACCCAAATCGGAGAAGTGCGTCTTCATAGGATACCCAAAAGAAAATGTTGGGTACACCTTCTATCATAGATCCGAAGGCAAGATATTCATTGCTGAGAATGGATCCTTTCTAGGGAAGGAGTTTCTCTCGAAAGAAGTGAGTGGGAGGAAAGTAGAACTTGATGAGGTAACTGTACCTGCTCCCTTATTGGAAATTAGTTCATCACAGAAATCTGTTCTGTGAGTACTACACCAATTAGTGAGCAAGCTAATGATGATAATCATGTAACTTCAGATCAAGTTACTACCGAACCTCGTAGGTAAACCAGAGTGAGATCCGCACCAGAGTGGTACGGTAATCCTGTTCTGGAGGTCATGTTACTTGACCATGACGAACCTACGAACTATGAGGAAGCGATGATGAGCCCAGATTCCATGAAATGACTTGAGGCCAAGAAATCTAAGATGAGATCCATGTATGAGAACAAAGTATGGACTTTGATTGACTTGCCCAATGATCGGCGAGCCATTGAGATTAAATGGATCTTCAAGAGGAAGACAGACGCTGATAGTAGTGTTACTATCTACAAAGCTAGAATTGTCGCAAAAAGGTTTTCGACAAATTCAAGGTGTTGACTACGATGAGAGTTTCTGACTCGTATCTATGCTTAAGTCTGTCCGAATCATGTTAGCAATTGCCGCATTTTATGAAATCTGGCAAATGGATAAACAAAGTTGTATTCCTTAATGGATTTATTGAATAAGAGTTGTATATGATGCAACCAGAAGGTTTTGTCAATCCTAAAGGTGCTAACAAAATAAGCAAGCTCCAGCGATCCATGTATGGACTGGTGCAAGCATCTCAGAGTTGGAATATACACTTTGATAAGTTGATCAAAGCATATAGTTTTATACAGACTTGCGGTGAAGCCTGTATTTACAAGAAAGTGAGTGGGAGCACTACAACATTTCTGATAAGTATATGTGAATGACATATTGTTGATCGGAGATAATGTAGAATTATTCTGCAAAGCATAAAGGAATGTTTGAAAGGAGTTTTTCAAAGAAAGACCTCGGTGAAACTTCTTACATATTGAGCATCAAGATCTATAGAGATAGATCAAGACGCTTGATAAGTTTTTCAATGAGTACATACCTTGACAAGATTTTGAAGTAGTTCAAAATGGAACAGTCAAAGAAAGAGTTCTTTCTTTTGTTACAAGATGTGAAACTGAGTAAGACTCAAAGCCTCACCACGGCAGAAGATAGAAAGAGAATGAAAGTCATTCCCTATGCCTTGGCCATAGGTTCTATAAAATATGCCACGCTATGTACCAAATCTATTGTATACCCTACACTATTTTTGGCAAGGGAGTACAATAGTGATCTAGGAGTAGATCACTGGACAGCGGTCAAAATTATCCTTAGTGAAATAAGGATATGTTTCTCGATTATGGAAGTGACAAAAAGGTTCGTCGTAAAAGGTTACGTCGATGCAAATTTTGACACTGATCCAGATGACTCTAAGTCTCAATCTGGATACATATTGAAAGTGGGAGCAATTAGCTAGAGTAGCTCCATGCAGAGCATTGTTGACATAGAAATTTGCAAAATACATACGGATTTGAATGTTGCAGACCCGTTGACTAAACTTCTCTCACAAGCAAAACATGATCAGACCTTAGTACTCTTTGGGTGTTAATCACATAGCGATGTGAACTAGATTATTAACTCTAGTAAACCCTTTGGGTGTTGGTCACATGACGATGTGAACTATGGGTGTTAATCACATGGTGATGTGAACTATTGATGTTAAATCACACGGCGATGTGATCTAGATTATTGACTCTAGTGCAAGTGGGAGACTGAAGGAAATATGCCCTAGAGGAAATAATAAAGTTATTATTTATTTCCTTATTTCATGATAAATGTTTATTATTCATGCTAGAATTGTATTAACCGGAAACATAAAACATGTGTGAACACATAGACAAACAGAGTGTCACTAGTATGCCTCTACTTGACTAGCTCGTTGATCAAAGATGGTTAAGTTTCCTAACCATAGATATTAGTTGTCATTTGATTAACAGGATCACATCATTAGGAGAATCATGTGATTGACTTGACCCATTCCGTTAGCTTAGCACTTGATCGTTTAGTTTGTTGCTATTGCTTTCTTCATAACTTATACATGTTCCTATGACTACGAGATTATGCAGCTCCCGTTTACTGGAGGAACACTTTGTGTGCCACCAAACATCACAACATAATTGGGTGATTATAAAGGTGCTCTACAGGTGTCTCCTAAGGTACTTGTTGGGTTGGCGTATTTCGAGATTAGGATTTGTCACTCCGATTGTCGGAGAGGTATCTTTGGGCCCACTCGGTAATGCACATCACTATAAGCCTTGCAAGCATTGCAACTAATGAGTTAGTTGTGGGATGATGTATTACAGAACGAGTAAAGAGACTTGCCGGTAACGAGATTGAACTAGGTATTGAGATACCGACGATCGAATCTTGGGCAAGTAACATACCGATGACAAAGGGAACAACGTATGTTGTTATGCGGTCTGGCCGATAAAGATCTTCGTAGAATATGTGGGAGCCAATATGAGCATCCAGGTTCCGCTATTGGTTATTGACCGGAGACGTGTCTCGGTCATGTCTACATTGTTCTCGAACCCGTAGGGTCCGCACGCTTAAGGTTTCGATGACAGTTATATTATGAGTTTATGAGTTTTGATGTACCGAAGGAGTTCGGAGTCCCGGATGAGATCGGGGACATGACGAGGAGTCTCGAAATGGTCGAGACGTAAAGATCGATATATTGGACGACTATATTCGGACATCGGAAAGGTTCCGAGTGATTCGGGTATTTTTCGGAGTACCGGAGAGTTACAGGAATACGTATTGGGCCTTATTGGGCCATACGGGAAAGAAGGAAAAGGCCTCAAGGGTGGCCGCACCCCTCCCCTTGGTCTGGTCCGAATTGGACTAGGGAAGGGGGGCGCCCCCTTCCTTCCTTCTCCTTTTCCCTTCCTCTTTTCCTATTCCATATGGGAGGTGGAATCCTACTAGGACTAGGGAGTCCTAGTAGGACTCCACACTTGGCGCGCCCCCTCCTAGGGCCGGCCTCCTCCTCCCTTGCTCCTTTATATACGGGTGCAGGGGGCACCCCAAAGACACAACAATTGATCATTGATCTCTTAGCCGTGTGCGGTGCCCCCTTCCACCATAATCCTCGATAATATTGTAGCGGTGCTTAGGCGAAGCCCTGCGACGGTAGAACATCAAGATCGTCACCACGCCGTCGTGCTGACGGAACTCTTCCCCGACATTCTGCTGGATCAGAGTCCGGGGATCGTCATCGAGCTGAACGTGTGCTAGAACTCGGAGGTGCCGTAGTTTCGGTGCTTGATCGGTCGGGCCGTGAAGACGTACGACTACATCAACCGCGTTGTGCTAACGCTTCCGCTTCGGTCTACGAGGGTACGTAGACAACACTCTCCCCTCTCGTTGCTATGCATCACCATGATCTTGCGTGTGCGTAGGAAATTTTTGAAATTACTACGTTCCCCAACAGTGGTATCAGAGCCTAGGTTTTATGTGTTGATGTTATGCACGAGTAGAACACAAGTGAGTTGTGGGCGATATAAGTCATACTGCTTACCAGCATGTCATACTTTGGTTCGGCGGTATTGTTGGATGAAGCAGCCCGGACCGACATTACGCGTACGCTTACGCGAGACTGGTTCTACCGACGTGCTTTGCACACAGGTGGCTGGCGGGTGTCAGTTTCTCCAACTTTAGTTGAACCGAGTGTGGCTACGCCCGGTCCTTGCGAAGGTTAAAACAGCACCAACTTGACAAACTATCGTTGTGGTTTTGATGCATAGGTAAGAACGGTTCTTGCTAAGCCCGTAGCAGCCACGTAAAACTTGCAACAACAAAGTAGAGGACGTCTAACTTGTTTTTGCAGGGCATGTTGTGATGTGATATGGTCAAGACATGATGCTAAATTTTATTGTATGAGATGATCATGTTTTGTAACCGAGTTATCGGCAACTGGCAGGAGCCATATGGTTGTCGCTTTATTGTATGCAATGCAATCGCGCTGTAATGCTTTACTTTATCACTAAGCGGTAGCGATAGTCGTGGAAGCATAAGATTGGCGAGACGACAACGATGCTACGATGGAGATCAAGGTGTCGCGCCGGTGACGATGGTGATCATGACGGTGCTTCGGAGATGGAGATCACAAGTACAAGATGATGATGGCCATATCATATCACTTATATTTATTGCATGTGATGTTTATCTTTTATGCATCTTATCTTGCTTTGATTGACGGTAGCATTATAAGATGATCCTCACTAAATTATCAAAGTATAAGTGTTCTCCCTGAGTATGCACCGTTGTGAAAGTTCTTCGTGCTGAGACACCACGTGATGATCGGGTGTGATAGGCTCTACGTTCAAATACAACGGGTGCAAAACAGTTGCACACGCGGAATACTCAGGTTAACTTGACGAGCCTAGCATATAACAGATATGGCCTCGGAACACGGAGACCGAAAGGTCGAGCGTGAATCATATAGTAGATATGATCAACATAGTGATGTTCACCATTGAAACTACTCCATCTCACGTGATGATCGGACATGGTTTAGTTGATTTGGATCACGTGATCACTTAGAGGATTAGAGGGATGTCTATCTAAGTGGGAGTTCTTAAGTAATATGATTAATTGAACTTAATTTATCATGAACTTAGTCCTGGTAGTATTAGCATATCTATGTTGTAGATCAATAGCTCGCGTTTAGCTCCCCTGTTTTATTTTTGATATGTTCCTAGAGAAAACTAAGTTGAAAGATGTTAGTAGCAATGATGCGGATTGGATCCGTGATCTGAGGTTTATCCTCATTGCTGCACAGAAGAATTATGTCTTTGATGCACCGCTAGGTGACAAACCTATTGCAGGAGCAGATGCAGATGTTATGAACATTTGGCTAGCTCAATATGATGACTACTTGATAGTTTAGTGCACCATGCTTAAACGGCTTAGAATCGGGACTTCAAAGACGTTTTGAACGTCATGGATCATATGAGATGTTCCAGGAGTTGAAGTTAATATTTCAAGCAAATACCCGAGTTGAGAGATATGAAGTCTCCAACAAGTTCTATAGCTAAAAGATGGAGGAGAATAGCTCAAGCAGTGAGCATGTGCTCAGATTGTCTGGGTACTACAATCGCTTGAATCAAGTGGGAGTTAATCTTCCAGATAAAATAGTGATTGACAGAATTCTCTAGTCACCATCACCAAGTTAGTAGAACTTCGTGATGAACTATGATATGCAAGGGATAACGGAAACGATTCCCAAGCTCTTCGTAATGCTGAAATCGACGAAGGTAGAAATCAAGAAAAATATCAAGTGTTGATGGTAGACAAGACCACTAGTTTCAAGAAAAGGGCAAAGGGAAGAAGGGGAACTTCAAGAAGAACGGCAAGCAAGTTGCTGCTCAAGTGAAGAAGCCCAAGTCTGGTCCTAAGCCTGAGACTAAGTGCTTCTACTGCAAAGGGACTGGTCACTGGAAGCGGAACTGCCCCAAGTATTTGGCGGATAAGAAGGATGGCAAAGTGAACAAAGGTATATTTGATATACAGATTATTGATGTGTATTTTACTAGTGTTCGTAGCAACCCCTCGGTATTTGATACTGGTTCAGTTGCTAAGAGTAGTAACTCGAAACAGGAGTTGCAGAATGAACATAGACTAGTTAAGGGTGAAGTGACGATGTGTGTTGGAAGTGGTTCCAAGATTGATATGATCATCATCGCACACTCCCTATACTTTCGGGATTAGTGTTGAACCTAAATAAGTGTTATTTGGTGTTTGCGTTGAGCATGAATATGATTTGATCATGTTTATTGCAATACAGTTATTCATTTAAGTAAGAGAATAAATTGTTGTTCTGTTTACATGAATAAAACCTTATATGGTTACACACCCAATGAAAATGGTTCGTTGGATCTCGATCGTAGTGATACACATATTCATAATATTGAAACCAAAAGATGCAAAGTTAATAATGATGGTGCAATTTATTTGTGGCACTGCCGTTTAGGTCATATTGGTGTAAAGCGCATGAAGAAAATCCATGCTGATGGGCTTTTGGAATCACTTGATTATGAATCAGTTGATGCTTGCGAACCATGCCTCATGGGCAAGATGACTAAGACTCCATTCTCCGGAACAATGGAGCGAGCAACAGATTTGTTGGAAATCATACATACTGATGTATGTGGTCCGATGAATATTGAGGCTCGTGCAGGTATCATTATTTTCTGATCTTCACAGATGATTTGAGCAGATATGAGTATATCTACTTGATGAAACACAAGTCTGAAACATTTGAAAAGTTCAAAGAATTTCAGAGTGAAGTGGAGAATCATCGTAACAAAAATAAAAGTTTCTACGATATGATCGCAGAAGTAAAATATTTGAGTTACGAGTTTGGCCTTCAGTTAAAACAATGTGAAATAGTTTCACTACTCACGCCACCTGGAACACCACAGTAATGGTGTGTCCGAACGTCATAACCGTACTTTATTAGATATGGTGCGATCTATGATGTTGTCTCTTACCGATCTACCACTATCGTTTTGGGGTTATGCATTAGATACAGCTGCATTCACGTTAAATAGGGCACCATCTAAATCCGTTGAGACGACACCGTATGAACTATGGTTTGGCAAGAAACCTAAGCTGTCGTTTCTTAAAGTTTGAGGTTGCAATGCTTATGTGAAAAAGTTTCAACCAGATAAGCTCTAACCCAAATCGGAGAAGTGCGTCTTCATAGGATACCCAAAAGAAAATTTTGGGTACACCTTCTATCACAGATCCGAAGGCAAGATATTCGTTGCTGAGAATGGATCCTTTCCAGAGAAGGAGTTTCTCTCGAAAGAAGTGAGTGGGAGGAAAGTAGAAAACTTGATAAGGTAATTGTACCTTCTCCCTTATTGGAAAGTAGTTCATCACAGAAATCTACTCTTGTGACTACAAAACCAATTAGTGAGGAAGCTAATGATGATGATCATGTAACTTCAGATCAAGTTACTACCGAATCTCGTAGGTGAACGAGAGTGAGATCCGCACCAGAGTGGTACGGTAATCCTGTTCTGAAAGTCATGTTACTAGACCATGACGAACTTGCGAACTATGAGGAAGCGATGATGAGCCCAGATTCCGCTAAATGGTTTGGGGCCATGAAATCTGAGATATGATCCATGTATGAGAACAAAGTATGGACTTTGATGGATTTGCCCGATGATCGGCAAGCCATAGAGAATAAATGGATCTTCAAGAGGAAGACGGATGTTGATAGTAGTGTTACTATCTACAAAGCTAGAATTGTCGCAAAAAGGTTTTCGACAAGTTCAAGGTGTTGACTACGATGAGAGTTTCTTACTCGTATCTATGCTTAAGTCTGTCCGAATCATGTTAGCAATTGCCGCATTTTATGAAATCTGGAAAATGGATAAACAAAACTGCATTCCTTAATGGATATTAAAGAAGAGTTATATGATGCAACCAGAAGGTTTTGTCAATCCTAAAGTGTTGGGAACGTAGTAATTTCAAAAAATTTTCCTACGCACACGCAAGATCATGGTGATGCATAGCAACGAGAGGGGAGAGTATGATCTACGTACCCTTGTAGATCGCAACGGAAGCATTGACACAACGTAGAGGAAGTAGTCGTACGTCTTCTTCCCGATCCGACCGATCCAAGCACCGTTACTCCGGCACCTCCGAGTTCTTAGCACACGTACAGCTCGATGACGATCCTGGGCTCCGATCCAGCAAAGCGTCGAGGAAGAGTTCCGTCAGCACGACGGCGTGGTGACGATCTTGATGTACCTACCGACGCAGGGCTTCGCCTAAGCACTGAACGTATGATCGAGGTGGAATTTGGTGGCAGGGGGCACCGCACACGGCTAAGGAACGATCTCAATGATCAACTTGTGTGTCTAGGGGTGCCCCCTGCCCCGTATATAAAGGAGCCAAGGGGGGGCTGGCCGGCCAAGGAGGGAGCGCAGGAGGAGTCCTACTCCTACGGGAGTAGGACTCCCCCCTCAATCCTATTAATAGGATTCCCCAAGGGGGGGAAGAGAGGTGGCCGGCCACCTCTCCTAGTCCTAATAGGACTAGGGAGGGGGGAGGCGCGCAGCCCTATGTGGGCTGCCTTCTCACCTTTCCAC
>NW_024114775.1:0-9528 GCF_003073215.2 Triticum urartu | reverse complement strand
CGCTCCGGCCACCGCGCGCCTCGCCGACGCCCGAGCCCGCCGCACCATCGTCCTCTCCTCCGACCCCGGCCGGATCCTGCAGCTCCGGCCACTGTGGTTCCATTTCCGGTGAACCTTGATTCTCGTGGAGCTACAGTACCCGCCAGATCTAGATCCGGAATCGGTTGACTTTTCATCCCTAAACCCTAATTTTCTTGCATACTTTGACATGCCGTAACTTTGCACCCGTAGCTCCGTTTTGGGCATATAGCATATCAAAATGTTCATCTCCAAGAGTTCATCATTTCATCTCATTGCATAATTTTCATTTGAGTTCATCTTGATGCCAGAAATGCTGTTAGAAGAATGCTATTTGAGATAATTGTCAGATCTGCTGCTCCAATTAGATATTTGTCATTTTTGCCATGATTTTTTGTGTGCATGATATACCCTTGAGCTCTACATGTGTTTTGTTAGATGTTTTGCCATCTATATAGAGGTGCAACCCATGAATTTTTGTGATGTGTGTGGTGACTAGCACAAGCTTGCAAAGTGGAGCATTCGTTAATGCTGATTTCAGGGACTTAGCATTTCCTCTAAGTCATTGATCTGTTTATCTCATTATGCCATATGTTCATGTTGTTTCCTAGTGATCCATGCCTCTTTTGAGGATGATCAGTAAGGATGACTTGTTAATCTTGTAGTGCTCTATCCATCCATGTCTTTGTTTGCAATTATGGAGCAACCTAGCTTGAGTCAATCGAGCTCTACTTTTGTCATTTCGTGAATCTAGGCAGATTGTCTACTTGTTAGCAATTTTGCCGAGGATGTTGTAGTTGATCCGTGCATGTTATGTTTTTGTTCTTGCCATGTCTAGCTTGTATTCTGTGTATTCTTGATGGTTGTATGCTTAGATTGTCATGACATGCTCTGTAGTGAGTGCATCGAGCTCATAAACATGCCTACTTGATATCTGTTTCAGCATGCTCCGGTTTTCACCAAGTCTAAGAACTGATTATGTTTTTGCCATGTTCACATGCTTGCAAATGTATTCTCTGATCTCTTTTGGCTCAAGATCACTAAGGGACTTTTGTTAAGATCTTTGAGTAGCTCCATGCTATACTTTACTTTGCCATGTTCAGGTCCTGTAGCATATTGTTTTCATGCTTCAAAGAGTGCTATCTGATCTGAAATTCCAGACAAGTGTTAATTTCACTAAGTCTGAGATCTGCTTGCCAAATGCATTTTTGCCATGCTTGTTTGAACCTGTTAATGGATTAATTGGCCGTAGCTCAGTGCTAGACTTTTGTTAAGCATCATGAATGGATTCCTTCCATGTATTTTGATGCCATGTTTGGGTGCTGTAGCATGTTCATCTTGTTGCATTTAGATGGCTACTTGCTGTAAATCGCAGAACGTGGCCATATTTGAATTGCTTGCCATTTCCAAACCATAACTCCGATTCCGGCGTTCTTTATATCGTTTTCAAGCGATTTCATCTCATCTTTCCAGTGGCACACTTGGATTTCCATGTTGAGGCCAGGTTCATTCATTCCTTGTCATATCTTGCATATGCATCACATATTGCATCCCGTATAGCATACCATGTTTGCATCTTATTGTTTGAGATTTGGACGTGGTTGATTGTGTCCTTGTTACTTGTTTGTATTGTTTGGGTAGAGCCGGGAGACGAGTTCGCTAACGAGGAGCCCGTTGAGTTTGCTTTCGAGGGTCCAGTCAACTCTGACAACTTTGCAGGCAAGATGATCATACCCTCGAAATCACTTCTATCTTTGCTTTGCTAGATGCTCGCTCTTTTACTATGCCATGCTACGATGCCTACCACTTGCTTATCATGCCTCCCAAATTGCCATGTCAAACCTCTAACCCACCATGTCCTAGCAAACCGTTGGTTGGCTATGTTACCGCTTTGCTCAGCCCCTCTTATAGCGTTGCTAGTTGCAGGTGAAGATTGGAGACCGTTCCTTGTTGGAACACTATTTACTTGTTGGGATATCATTATATTGCCATGTTATCTTAATGCATATATATACTTGGTAAAGGGTGGAAGGCTCGGCCTCTCGCCTAGTGTTTTGTTCCACTCTTGCCGCCCTAGTTTCCGTCATATCGGTGTTATGTTCCCAGATTTTGCGTTCCTTACGCGGTTGGGTTATAATGGGAACCCCTTGATACTTCGCCTTGATTAAAGCTTTTCCAGCAATGCCCAACCTTGGTTTTACCATTAGCCACCTAGCCTTTTCCCTTGGGTTTCGCGGACTCAAGTGTTGGTCCAAAGTGGGCGATGTCCGGCGCCCCCTGGGCAACCAGGGTCTATGCCAACCCGACGTCTTGCCCATCCGGTGTGCCCTGAGAACGAGATATGTGCAGCTCCTATCGGGATTTGTCGGCACATTCGAGCGGTGTTGCTGGATTGGTTATTAACTTGTCGATGTGTCTTGAAGAACCGGGATACCGAGTCTGATCGGAATGTCTCGGGAGAAGGTATATTCCTTCGTTGACCATGAGAGCTTGTCATGGGCTAAGTTGGGACTCCCCTGCAGGGTTTTGAACTTCCGAAAGCCGTGCCCGCGGTTATGGGCAGATGGGAATTTGTTAATGTCCGGTTGTAGATAACTTGAACCTTAACTTAATTAAAATGAATCAACAGTGTGAGTTACCGTGATGGTCTCTTCTCGGCGGAGTCCGGGAAGTGAACACGGTGTTGGAGTAATGCTTGCGCAGGTTGTTCTCTAGTTTCTCGTTCGCGCTTTGCCCTCTCTTCTTGCTCTCTTTTGCGAATAGGATAGCCACCATATATGCTAGTCGCTTGCTACAGCTCCACATAATTACCTTGCCTTACCTTTAAGCTTAAATAGTCTTGATCGCGAGGCTGCGAGATTGCTGAGTCCCTGTGGCTCATAGATTACTTCCAAACCAGATGCAGGGCCTGATGACTCTGTTCCAGATGACGTGCTTGAGCTCAAGTGGGAGTTCGACGAGGACTCACGCCGATACTACGTGTCTTTCCCTGATGATCAGTAGTGGTGCCCAGTTGGGGTGATCGGGACCGTGTCGCATGTTGGGTTATCTTTTATTTTGGTGCCGTAGTCGGGCCATGAGTGTTTGAATGTTGTAGTGCTATTCATGTACTTTGATTGACGTGGTGAGTGTAAGCCAACTATGTTATCTCCCCTTTTATTATCTATATTACATGGGATGTTGCGAAGATTGCCTAACTTGCGACATTGCTTTCAATGCGGTTATGCCTCTAAGTCGTGCCTCGACATGTGGGAGATATAACCGCATCGAGGGCGTTACAAGTTGGTATCAGAGCCTTCCCCGACCTTAGGAGCCCCATTGCTTGATCATTTTAGCAGCCGAGTTGTGTCTCAAAAAATGTTTTGAGTCATTTAGGAATTATATATCGGAGAGTTTAGGAATTCTTTTTACTTCCCAGTCTCCTCATCGCTCTGGTAAGGCATCCTGACGTAGAGTTTTGACTCTTCTCTTCTCAAATTTCACTAAAAAAAATTTAGGATCACACGGGTATCTTGGAATCGTTCCGATGGCTTTGTGACGAGAACATTGTCTTGGTGCCTCCTGTCAAGGGTTTTGTGGCAGTGTCCCGGGGAGTTGAGCTCCGAGGTGTTGTCGTCACAATTTTATCGTTGCAGTTCTGGAATACCTGAGTTTAGTTCGCCGACATCGAAAATCTCTTTTATGCAGTTCGTTGGTGAGATAACCTCAACGCCACCCAGTACTGGGGCGGGAGTTCGGGAGCATCGCCATAACTTGTATAATGGATGCTTTTCGAAGGTTGAGGTAGATGCTTTCCGAAGTTTTTTCTCGGTTATGTGTTGAAGGATGGATACAGCTGGATGTAGGAATTGCTAGATTTGGGTGAGATATTATGCTTCCCCTGTATCCCCAACACCTGATTGCATAACCGGAAAGGTTTGGGAGTTTCATAGGTGAGAATTCTTGTAGCTCTAGTTCTTCTTCCACGGATATTTGGTTTGAGATTGGGATTTCTTACCGAGTATTCGTTCTTGATCCATACCTTGTTGATTTATTTCTCTACCTAAATTCTAAGTGGCTTCTCAATTTATGGATATGTGACCATTTCAAGAGGAATGCATTCGTTCATTTTGTTCGGATGTGAAGACTTTATGTTGCAATTTTCATTATGTTGGATTCAGCTTCATTTTATCTGTCAATGTGCTAACGGTGGTCAACCTCTCAGGATGGCTCCCGCTAAGAGCACCAATCAGAATCAGAATCAAGATCCGCCACCACCTCCACCTCCTCCGGAGGCATGGCAAGCTGTGATGGCCGCAACCAATGCTAACACACAGTTGATCATGAAAATTCTTCAAGAGCGCAATCAAGCGAACCAAGGCAACCAAGGCAACAATCAGAATCACTTTGCTACACTCAACCAGTTCCTTGCTAACGGGCCAAAGACTTTCAGCAATTGTGTTGAGGCAACTGATGCTGACGATTGGCTTGTGGATCTGTGCAAGCATTTCGAGTGCAGTAACGTCAGGCCTGAGGACTTTGTCAAGTTTGCTTCCTTCCAACTCAAAGATCAAGCTGCAGAATGGTTCCAGCAGTACAAGGATTCCAGAGATGGATGTGTTATTACCTGGGATGAATTCCGTCAAGATTTCAGAGCTCATCATATTCCTTAGAGCGTGGTTGAAAGCAAGCGTGGGGAATTCCGCAACCTGAAGCAAGGCTCTTTGTCTGTCTATGACTACAACAAGTTGTTTCAGAAGCTCGCCCGCTTTGCTAAGCAGGACGTCCCTGATGAGAAGAGCATGATATACCAGTTCAGGGGTAGTCTCAGAGAAGAAATTCAGCTAGCTCTTGTTCTCTTTGAGCCCTTGAGGTACGATGAGTTCTACAACATGGCATTGAAGCAAGAGGCCGCTCAACTGAGGTGTGATGCTTCCAAGAAGCGAGTCAGAGATGCTACTCCTTCTTCCTCTACTCAAGTGGCCAAGCAGCAGAAGTATTGGCTTCCTCCTCCTCCGTTTCGTCAGCCGTATCAGAAGAGCAAAGGTGGCAGTGGATCTTCCCACCCACCCAACCCTGGCTTTCAGAACAAGACTTCATCTCAAGCTCCAAGATCGAGTGCTCTGTATCACCGTCCGCTTTCAGAGGTCACGTGCAACAAGTGCCAACAGAAGGGTCACTATGCCAACAAATGCTTCAATCAGAGGCGTCTTCCTCCTCCTCCTGTCAGATCGGCAAGTACAGCTATGGTCAAGCATAACCCCAAGCATGCCAAGGTCAACTTGATGAATGCAGCTCAGGCAGAGGACTCGTCAGATGTCATCATGGGTAACCTTCCTGTTAACGATATCCCTGCAAAAGTTCTTTTTGACACCGGTGCATCGCATTGTTTCATTTCCAAACCTTTTGCATCGAAGTATGAGTGCGATTATCAGTATCTGCAAAATTATTTGCAAATCGTGTCACCAGGCAAGCAAATGACAGCTAATTTCTGCGTCCCGGATATTACTATCACGTTGGGCGACTACAAATTTCTAGCTTCTCCTATTGTTCTGGGTGACTCAGATATTGATCTTATTCTCGGAATGGATTGGCTTTCTAAGCACAAGGCACATCTTGATTGTGCTGCCAGGCAGATTCAATTGACTCATTCGTCTGAGGATGTAATTGTCTTTGCCGCTCGGGATAATACCATCCGTCTGTTTTCTCTCAATGAGAAGGGTGAACTGGATGCTATCTCGCAAATTCCAGTCGTTTGCGAATATCAAGACGTCTTTCCAGAAGAGCTTCCAGGAATGCCTCCGCACCGGCCAGTTGAATTCGTCATCGATCTTGAGCCTGGCACGGAACCAGTGTGCAAGCGTCCTTACAAGCTCGGACCGGAAGAGTTGAAGGAGCTGAAGAAGCAACTCGATGTTCAAGAGAGAATGGGCCTCATCCGACCTAGTTCTTCTCCGTGGGGTTGTGGTGTTCTTTTTGTGAAGAAGAAGGATGGAACGGACCGACTTTGTGTTGATTACCGTCCATTGAACAAGAAGACCATAAGAACAAGTATCCACTTCCCAACATTAATGAGCTGTTCGAACAACTCAAAGGTGCCCAAGTATTCTCCAAGCTTGATCTCCGTATGGGTTATCATCAGATTCGAATCCGTGAGCAAGATAGTCCCAAGATGGCTTTCAGGACAAGCTATGGTTCATATGAGTACACCGTCATGTCTTTCGGCCTCATCAACGCTCCTCCGACTTTCTCTCGCATGATGAACTTCATCTTCAACGCCTACACCAATGACTTTGTTTTGGTCTATCTCGATGACATTCTGGTTTTCTCGAAGAACAAGGAAGATCATGCCAAGCACTTGCATTTGGTATTCGATAAGCTGAGGGAACACCAGTTCTACGCCAAGTTCTCCAAGTGCGAATTTTGGCTCGATGAGGTTCTTTATCTTGGTCATATCATCTCTGCCAAGGGCATTGCGGTGAATCCTGAGAAGGTGTCTGCAATTGTGAATTGGGAACCACCTCAGAACGTGAAGCAACTCCGTAGCTTCCTTGGTCTCGCAGCTACTGTCGAAGATTCGTTGAAAACTTTTCCAAGATTGCGAAGCCTCTCTCAAATCTTCTCCAGAAGCATGTCAAGTACGTTTGGTCTCCGGAGTGTGACATTGCTTTCAACACTTTGAAAGAGAAATTGGTCACTGCTCCAGTTCTGACTCCGCCTGATGAATCCAAGCCGTATGAGGTCTTTTGTGATGCCTCTCTCCTATGTCTTGGCGCAGTGTTGATGCAAGAGAAGAAAGTTGTTGCTTATACCTCTCGCCAATTGATGCCCAATGAGAAGAACTACCCCACTCATGATCTCGAGTTGGCGGCAGTTGTGCATGCTCTTTTGACTTGGAGACATCTCTTATTGGGAAGAAAAGTGGACATCTTCACTGACCACAAGAGTCTCAAGTACATCTTCACTCAGCCTAATCTCAACCTCAGGCAGACTCGATGGGTCAAAATGATTCAAGAGTATAATCCGAGTATCGAGTATACTCCAGGCAAGGCCAATGTGATTGCTGACGCATTGAGCAGGAGGGCTTACTGCAACAGTCTGATTCTCAAGCCTTATCAACCCGAGCTTTGTGAAGCTTTCCGCAAACTTAATCTGCAAGTTGTTCCTCAAGGTTTCCTCACCAACCTTCAAGTCTCTCCTACCTTAGAAGACCAGATTCGCCAAGTCCAGCTTCTTGATGCTATGGTGAAAAAGGTGAAGATTGGGATTGCCAAGAGTCAACCCAAGTACAAGTGCTACCGCCTTGATGACAAGGATACTCTCTTCTTCGAGGATCGTATCATCGTGCCCAAAGGTGACCTTCGTAAAGTGATCATGAACGAGGCTCACAATTCTCTCCTCTCCATCCACCCTGGGAGCACGAAGATGTATCGGGACCTCAAGCAGGCTTAGTGGTGGACTCGAATGAAGCGCGAGATTGCTCAGTTCGTAAATGAGTGTGATGTCTGCAGAAGAGTGAAAGCAGAACACCAATGACCAGCTGGTCTCCTCCAACCTCTTGCCATTCCAGCACATTGAGATGGACTTCGTGACTGGGTTCCCAAAGTCCAAGCATGGCAATGATGCTATATTCGTTGTCATCGACAAACTCACTAAAGTGGCTCATTTCCTGCCTATCAAAGAGTCTATCACTGCAGCTCAATTGGCGGAACTCTATACCTCTCGGATTGTATCTCTGCACGTATTCCTCAAGTGATCTCTTCAGACCGTGGCAGCATCTTTACCTCAAAGTTTTGGGATTCTTTTCAGAAGGCCATTGGCACCAACATCCGCTTCAGCACAGCTTTCCATCCTCAAACTAGCGGTCAAGTCGAGCGTGTCAACCAGATTCTTGAAGATATGCTCAGGGCTTGTGTGATCTCCTTCGGCATGAAGTGGGAGGATTTTCTTCCATATGCTGAATTCTCCTATGACAACAGTTTTCAAGCAAGTTCAGGCAAGGCCCCTTTTGAAATTCTGTATGGCAGGAAGTGCCGTACCCCTCTCAACTGGTCTGAAACCGGTGAGCGTCAGCTTCTCGGAAATGACTTAATCACAGAGGCAGAGGAAATGTGCAAAGTCATTCGAGATAACCTCAAAGCAGCCCAATCCCGCCAGAAGAGCTACTATGACAGTAAGCACCGTGATTTGGTTTTCGAGATCGGAGATCATGTTTACCTCCGCGTCTCTCCAATGAAAGGTACTCGTCTCTTCGGTATCAAAGGGAAGCTTGCCCCTAGATACGTGGGACCTTTCAAGATCGTCAGCAAGAGAGGCGATCTCGCCTATCAACTCGAGCTTCCTTTAAACTTTGCAAATGTTCATGACGTGTTCCATGTCTCTCAGCTCCGAAAGTGCTTCAAGACTCCTGACCGCACCATCAACTTCAAGGACATTGAGCTCCAAGAAGATCTCTCTTATCGTGAGCACCCCGTGGCTATTCTTGAAGAGATTGAACGCAAGACTCGCAACAAGTCAATCAAATTCCTCAAAGTAAAGTGGTCACACCATTTCGACCGTGAAGCTACCTGGGAACGCGGGGATCACCTCCATTCTGAGTACCCGGTGTTCTTTCAGTCCTAGATCTCGGGACGAGATCCTTTCGTAGTGGTGGAGTGTTGTAACACCCCGGATGTGATTTTCCCAATATGTACTCCAACTCTTGCCGTTTCCGGCGTTAAGTTATTTTATTTTCTCGGGTTCGGGTTTTTGTCTCCGTGTGTTTTTATCGTTTTCATGCATCTCATATTATGTCATCATGTGCATTGCATTTGCATACGTGTTCATCTCATGCATTCGAGCTTTTTCCCCGTTGTCCGTTTTGCATTCCGGCGCTTCGTTCTCCTCCGGTGGTCATTTCTACCTTTCTTTCGTGTGTGCGGATTAAACATTTCCGGATTGGACCGAGACTTGCCAAGCGGCCTTGGTTTACTACCGATAGACCGCCTGTCAAGTTTCGTACCATTTGGACTTCGTTTGATGCTCCAACAGTTAACCGAGGGACCGAAAAGGCCTCGTGTGTGTTGCAGCCCAACACCCCTCCAATTTGGCCCAAAACCCACCTAAACCTACTCCATCATCTAGATCGTTCGATCACGATCGCGTGGCCGAAAACCGCACCTCATTTGGAGCCTCCTAGCTCCTTCTATGTATAAATAGGCCTTCCCCGTCCAAATCCCGGATCTCCTCTCCCCCTAACCCTAAATTCCACCTCGCGCGCCGCCGGACAATGTCCGTCCCAGTCCAGACAACCGCCGCCACCGCCCGCAGCCACTGAGGAGCCGCCACCTGGCAGCCGGCGACTCCCTCCGCCCGAGGCCCGCGAGGCCCGCCGCGGGCCCTCCCGGCACAGAGCAGCGCCGCCAGCTCCCGCGGTCGCCGCCCCGCGCCCGACGCCGCCCGTGCCGCTTCTCCTTGCCGGCGCCGCCTGGTCCGCTCGTCGCCGACGACGACCACCGCCCGCCGCCTCGACTCACCTCGCCGGCGCACCTC
>NW_024114774.1:0-36450 GCF_003073215.2 Triticum urartu | reverse complement strand
ACAGAACGGATGACGTCTCCTCCTTTCTTGATCCAGCAAGGGGGGAAGAGAGGTTGATGAAGATCCAGCAGCACGACGGCGTGGTGGTGGATGCAGGGCGTCACAGTAGCAGGGCTTCGCCTATACTGCGAGAGAGAGACGTAACGGGGAGAGAGGAAGCACCAAAGGCTGAGGTATGAAATCCCTCCTCTCCCCCACTATATATAGGAGGGCCAAGGGGGGGTGGTGCGCAGCCTAGGAGATCCAATCTCCTAGGTGCGGCGGCCAGGGGAGGGTTTCCCTCCCCCCCAAGGCACCTCGGAGTGCCTTCCACCACTTGGACTCCTCCGTGGTGGAAACCCTAGGCGCATGGGCCTAGTAGGGCTGGTGCCCTTGGCCCATATAGGCCAAGGCGCACCCCCTACAGCCCATGTGGCCCCCCGGGACAGGTGGCCCCACCCGGTGGGCCCCCGGGACCCCTCCGGTGGTCCCGGTACAATACCGATAACCCCGAAACTTGTCCCGATGGCCGAAACAGCACTTCCTATATATAATTCTTTACCTCCGGACCATTCCGGAACTCCTCGTGACGTCCGGGATCTCATCCGGGACTCCGAACAACATTCGGATTACTGCATATACATATCTTCACAACCCTAGCGTCACCGAACCTTAAGTGTGTAGACCCTACGGGTTCGGGAGACAAGCAGACATGACCGAGACGACTCTCCGGTCAATAACCAACAGCGGGATCTGGATACCCATGATGGCTCCCACATGCTCCACGATGATCTCATCGGATGAACCACGATGTCGAGGATTAATCAACCCCGTATACAATTCCCTTTGTCAATCGGTATGTTACTTGCCCGAGACTCGATCGTCGGTATCCCAATACCTTGTTCAATCTCGTTACCGGCAAGTCACTTTACTCGTACCGTAATGCATGATCCCGTGATCAACCACTTGGTCACCTTGAGCTCATAATGATGATGCATTACCGAGTGGGCCCAGTGATACCTCTCCGTTATATGGAGTGACAAATCCCAGTCTCGATCCGTGTCAACCCAACAGACACTTTCGGAGATACCTGTAATGCACCTTTATAGTCACCCAGTTACGTTGTGACTTTTGATACACCCAAAGCACTCCTACGGTATCCGGGAGTTACACGATCTCATGGTCAAAGGAAAAGATACTTGACATTGGAAAAGCTCTAGCAAACGAACTACACGATCTTAGTACTATGCTTAGGATTGGGTCTTGTCCATCACATCATTCTCCTAATGATGTGATCCCGTTATCAATGACATCCAATGTCCATAGCCAGGAAACCATGACTATCTGTTGATCAACGAGCTAGTCAACTAGAGGCTTACTAGGGACATATTATGGTCTATGTATTCACACGTGTATTACGATTTCCGGATAATACACTTATAGCATGAATAAAGACAATTATCATGAACAAAGAAATATAATAATAATGCTTTTATTATTGCCTCTAGGGCATATTTCCAACAGTTGTAAGGGATAACAAGCATTGGCCACATGCTATATGTGGCGCTCTGGTGGCCAAATGGGTTAAATCCATCTGAAGCTAAGCCAAGTCTAATGTTTCTCGGGTCAGCAGCAAACTCTTTATGTTTATCATTGAAGCTTTTCCACTCACTACCATGAGATGGATGGCTCATTACATTCTGATCTCTGTACTCCTGGTTCCTAGAATGCCACAGTACATCCTCTCTTGTTTCAGCATCATGAAACAACCTCTGCAATCTTGGTGTAATTGGAAATGTCTCAGAACATTATGAGGAATCCTCTTCACGGCATCGCCATCTTTCCATCTTGATGATTTGCATTTCGGGCATTCACTTAAGTTGGCATAATCCTTCTGGAACAGAACACAATTATTCTTACAAACATGGATCATATCATATCCAATTCCAACTGCACGAAGGAAATTCTTCATTTTACTAGAAGTGTTTGGCAGCTCAGACGCATCTGGGAAAGATTTGCAGAAAGCAGCCAACATCGCATCGAATGATTTGTTGGTCATCCACTCAGATGTCTTCACCTGAAGAAAGGTGACCATATCTAAGAATACTAACATCTTATTTCATGGGGTGACAGCAACGTTGCATTGTTCAAACATGCGGGCCCACCGTTTTTCTTCTGCAGGTGAAAGTTCACGGAATGCACGAGCATTTCGTAGCATTGTTTCAATGTTGGTCAAACTCACTGGCTCCGCCACCACCACCTCCTCCTCCTCTTTCACCTGAGCATCAGGCAGATCAAGATGGTGATCTGCTGCTTCCACGTAGTCAATAACATTGACGTTCACAGCTTCACCATGATGAACCCACCTAGTATATGTGACCGACATCCCATACAACTGTAGATGATTTTGCACAGTTGACTGGGGTCTTGTAACTGGATTCATACAACTGCTACACGGGCAGAGCACATCTGATTTCGGACCACTGTACTCAACTCTGATAAAGTTCATGAAGTTTTCAACCCCTTGACATATGCAGCGGAGAATCTTTGAGCAAAAGTTATCCAAGTCCTATCCATCTGTTAGACATACAAATTAGTTCTTCTACTAGATATTACAGGAAAAACATATATGATTTTTTATGAAGTCCAGAAAAAAAATACCTAGGTCGATGTCTAAATCTATAGCAAGATATTTGGACGAGCAAATCTAAGTAACGAAATATATGTAAAGCTAATTCAGCAAACAGATTTGAGTGCCAAATTATGGCAGGCTGTTTCAGCAGTCAACGAGGCCAAGCACACAGCCATCGAACTATCAAAGGCCATCGCAGCAACAAAGATCGAGTATAAAACGGTGTAGAGCTATTTCACCTAATAGATTGGCTACTAGACCATGGCAATCTACGTCACAATAAATATATGGCAGGATATTTTAGCAACTAATCGTCCTTGGCATGCCATCTCAGCTAAGCAGATTGAGTGCAGAACAGGGAAAGGAAGCTTCTTAAGTAGAGCATATTGACAGTAAACTACTTCGGCAAACAGTGAGATTAACAACGTCTATCAGCTAACATTCAGCGCTACACCAACATGAACGGGGCCTCAGTCTAGAATACGCGTACCATGGGAGAAGCTGACTGCCGTGCGTCTCCACACGAACATCGCTAGCGGTGGCGGCGCTGATCGCCGTGCGCCTCCACAAGAACGTAGCCAAAGGTGGCGGCACGGCTAGAGGACGGCAGTCTACGAGAGCGTACTATGGGAGCGAGAGGATCGCCGAACCGCGGCACTGACGTATCGGCGTGGCGGGGAGGGCGGCTTTGGCGGAGCGAATGGAGTGGAGGGGGACAGGGGGAGGGGGTTTGGGGAATATTATTGGCTAGTTGTCTGAAGGGCGGTTGAATCGGATTTGGGTGGAATTTTTGGGTGTGTGGGGGGGAGGATTTTCGCGCGGTGGGCGGGGGGAGTTTGGCGCATGGTCGGTTTCTCGAAGTGCAGTCCCACATGTCAGTGAAGAGGCAAGCCGAAGCGCGTTCCGTTTGCGTGAGCCGTGTGTAGGACCGAACGTGTGTGGGGTGCAATGCGACCGCGACAGGAGTGTTGTGAGTGTACCGCCTTTTTCCTTTTAAACTAGGTGCTTCGCCCCCTCAAAAAAAATTTGTTGCTTCACGCAATCCATCGATACTACTACTAGTAATCCGGTAATCCCGACTAAAATGGCGCGGCCGGGTCTTTTCCCGCGTGATATGCTGGGAGGTTGGCTTAGTTGGGTTTTTTAGGACGAGTAATGCTACACCTACGTAATCCCAGTTACGTAATTAATGTAATGTGAAATGTGTGAGCTGTTGATTGTAGATTGGGGGGAGGGAGGGGCCCACCACCATGAAAATCAGGGGAGGAGAGAGAGAGGCAATTTACGTTAACCCTTTCGTAGGTTCCCGTAGATGTAGAAAGATGTGAAATGCGTGAATGTGTAGTGGACGTACTATTGGAGTGCCTAAGATAATTTGTGTATGTATAGACCCTATGTGTTTATTTTACTTCGCATGTTAGATTTTTCTTGGTTCAATAAAAAGCAGAGTTAGTGATGATGGTGTGCCTGTCATCCTGCAATATAGGCCGTCCGATCTATATCTAACGGATAGGAAGGAAACTATGACAATTTACTCGCACTCCTCTCCACATTTGCAGATAAGGCTTCCCCTCATTCATCCTTTTCTCCCACAAGATCTTGATCTTCCGTGCAACGCACGGGCATCTTGCTAGTACTCCTACAATATGTATATTATTGTGAAAGTTCATATACACCGGCCGAGATTAATGCAAACACGGCAGATTTTCATTACATTTTAAACTTTTATAGGACAGAAAAATAAAAGAAACCCGACCCTAAACCTATTCTACGGCGGCGACTGAAGTCCTCCATCTGCGATCTCTATGTATAGGGGCGGGGTTCAAGACCCGTGAAGTGAAGGTGTGGTCTCCGGCGAGGAAGAGTCGAACACGGGATATGGACCGGCCAGTTGGCACACCATGCCCTGCCGCCTCCCATGCCCTACTCATCCTCAGAGGAGTCCTCGACCTCGGCGGTGCCGGTCGTTGGACGTCGGCAAGTAGGACGCGTGGCTGATGGTGCTCCCGTCGTCGGCCGCTGGCGTGGCCATCGCTTGTGCGGTCGCGTCCGCGTCCGGCTACGCCGCTATTGCGTCGCGAGAGGCGACTTCAGCGAGGGCGGCGACCTAGAGCTTCATCCCCGAAGACAAGCTCTCCAGCAGAGCGTTCACACTTGCGGTCATGGCAGATGTGGTGCCAGGTAGGAGGACGATGCGCTATGGTGTGGAGGTTAGCTGGGCGTTGCCGCTTTAAGTAGCGCATTCCGGTGAGGCCAAGCGTCCGGGTGCGTCATTAAGTCGTCGGAGTTGGTTCCTCGGGCACCGAGCCTCTTAACGACGACATATGAACGGACGGCATGAATGCGGGCAGCTGGCGCCGGCTGGGAATGCACCGCTCGATGACGCGAGGGATGAGGGTTTTGGTGTGCCAGGGTAGTCAGCAGCGGTCGTGGCAACGTTGGAGATGCCCTTTGCTCACATGCGATCCCCGCATGTCATTGAAAAAGCAAGACGACCCGCCATGGTCTCAGGTCCAGAGGATGTAGTTGGCCGCGCTACACCACTCCGCGGACGCATCGCGGCGCCCCGTGCATCCTCGACGAGCTGGGTGTTAGGGTGTGTTTGGATTGTGGCCAAAGTGCACCTTACCAAAATTTTGGTCATGACCCAAAGATTGGTCTTTGTTTGGATGGTTGCCATTTTTTGGCATGCCAATGAACTCTAGCCAACTCTAGTTCATTTTTCTTGCCAATGTCGGCCAAATCATGGGCAACCAATACCTCAACCAAAATTTTGGTCATGACCCAAAGATTGGTCTTTGTTTGGATGGTTACCATTTCTTTGGCATGCTAATGAACTCTAGCCAACTCTAGTTCATTTTTCTTGCCAATGTCGGCCAAATCATGGGCAACCAATACCTCAACCAAAATTTTGGCTACCCAATGCTTTGATGGGGCAACCTTGGGCACACACCAAACATACCGTTGGTCGTGCCACAACACTAACGCCACCCTCTGCACATTGAAACCGACCGTGTCTAGCTGCGATATGAGCATGTCGCTCACCGCGGTCGCCGTGTCCAGAGGCGGTGCTGGAGCTGCGCCCCGTTGTTGGCCCCAACGACCCACACGAACGGTTGTCGGTGGCGAGGTGGTCGTGGGCCAGCTCCTCCATTGGACTAGTCTGCCCTACATGTCGGTTTCCCTATTTTCCCGGCCATATTCGAGCGTCAGTGCTCCGCGTTGCGCATTAGGCCTTTCACTATGTAGGCCAAGCGAGACAACTTATTGTTTATTTGAGCCGTTCTAGTATAATCATGTGGCGTTTGCTTATTTCTCATTCCTCTCCAACCCTCTTCTCCATCGATCATGTCGCCCTCCAGTCGAGTCCATCCTCCCGCATGCCTCATTTGAACATTCCGTCGAGTATCATTCGCATGTACCCACCCTAGTCCTCTTTCAATAGATCTCCGTACCCTGAGATGAAATTGAGAGGGAACGAGTGGGGGCACGTGATACCTAAGGCGGATTCAAAATTTTGAACCGGTGATCATAGCATCCGCAAATCATATATAAAGGGTATTCAATGTTCGTTTCGTTTTTGAACGTACAATATACTGCCTCCTATCCTTTCTAGTTTACATATAAGTTTTATGTGTAGTCAAAGTATTTTGATCAAAAAGGTATCAACATTGAACAATGCCCAATCAATATTGTTAGATTCGTACGTACTCCTAGATTTGTACTCGCGATGGTTTCCAATTTGACTATTGACAAGATTAATAGTACATGAGATGTATAATGTGAATATTATATCATTGGAAACTCCTTTCACATACGAATTTGACCATATGCTTTGTGTAAGTTGCATGTCATATATTATTACTCTAACATTTGGTCAAAGTTAGCCTTGAAAAACGCATTAGACCCTGTATGCTTTGTGTAAGTTGCATGTCATATATTATTACTCTAACATTTGTGTAAGTTGCATGTCATATATTATTACTCTAACATTTGGTCAAAGTAGTATAGTGGAAGTGGATCCTCTGACGTAGGAATCCCCGCCTTACCCTCCCTTTCGGTCACTTACTGGCGGACCCCATGCTTGCTAGGCCCCGCATGTCAGTAACTCAATGGGTTCGGCCACGTTAGGGGATCCTCATCCATAGTATACTCCCTCTGTTTTTATTTACTCCGCATAAAACGGAGGGAGTGCTGGTATAATAAATGACGCGGGTAGGGGAGGAGGAGGGATGTCGGTTTGCTCTCAATTGTGGTCCCACAAGCGAGTGAAAATGCAAGACGAAGTGCGTTCCATTCGGTGAGCGACATGGAGGGTCCAGCGTGCCGGGCTGCAACGCGAACGCGACAAGAGGGATGTACAGTCAAAACCGATTGACTAGTCATCACCGGAACCACTATTCACACTAGAACCTTCGTTGCTCGGCCTATGCCAGCCACTGCCCTAAAACCACACCAAATCTCCAGCCCATTCCCCCACCTTTCGATCCCCTAGCCCGCATCAAGCATCCCCTAGTTCACCGGAAAGCCATGGTGCGCCGCAAGATCACTTACTACAAGATGCTGACACCGGAGCGCCGCGCAGAAATCACGGCGGCGGTCGGCGCCACAGACCTCTGTTCCCAAGCTCGCTTTGCGGCGGGCTAATCCCTGAGTTCTTTGGAGCCAAGCTACGAGGAGGAGGAAGCCGATCCAATGTTCATGGCGGAGGTCGCGTCGCAGAAGGCCCCCGATGGGTATGAGATGATGGACGTCGACTTCGTGCCGGCGTCCGAGTCCCCCATGGTGCAGGCGGACCAGTGGTTCAACATGGCGATACTAAAGGAGGACCGGGAGGCAGAGGCTCTACTCGACGTGGAGCGCACGCATGCTACTGCCATCGAGGCTCTCCTGCAGGCGGAATCGGATGTCATGGATGTGAACTGGGCGGCGGAGGCTCAACTTGAGGTGGAGCGCGCCGATGCCGCTGCCATTCAGGCCCTCCTGCAGGCGGAACCGGACGTCCTGGACTTGAACCGGGCGGCAGAGGCTCGACTCGACGTAGAGCGCGCGGATGCCGCTCTCATCGACGCCCTCCTGCAGGCGGAACCGGACGTCCTGGACTTGAACCGGGCGGCAGAGGCTCGACTCGACGCGGAGCGCGCGGATGCCGCTGCCATCGAGGCCCTCCTGCAGGCGGAACCGGACGTCGTCGACTTGAACCGGGCTGTGCTCTCGTCCGTGCAGAGCGCCCGCACGCTCGGCTTGAATGAGTAGCTGGAGGCCGAGGACAATCACGGTGCGGAGACACACGTCAACAGCGACGGCTGGTTCACGCCGGCAGCCAAAGACGACGAGGTCGTCTCTTTCCGCGAGCAGTGATAGTTTTTCTTTATGTTGTTGTTTTTATGGATCTTTTGCTGTGTAAAAACATATATTTGTTATGCAAGTCACCTGACTTGGGTCAGTCTACCATTTTAGGCGGTTGGATGAATATCCTACATCTCCTAACCCTTCTTTCCTTCTTCCTCACCTCTTCTTCCCCACCAGACCACCGCATGGGCCGTACGGATACTCCCCAACATGCGGTTGGATAAACATACTCTATGAACGAAAATTATGTGTCAGCGATAGGATGGCTGAGTTTTGTTTATTCACATGCGATAGCACGTGTCAGTGAGGGTGCGCTCCCTTGGTTGGGTTTGCGCTGTGCAGGAGCGACTGTGTGAGGGTGCGGTGCGACCGCGGCGTGCAGGAGCGACCGTGTGAGGGTGCGGTGCGACCGCGACAGCCATGCGCAAGTGTACCTCCTTCTCATTTTGAAAACTTTAGGCAAGCTTGGCAAAAATGTGTGGCGAAGTTTGGCAATGCAAGGCCTAGACCCAAACAAGATAAGTTCGTACGTACTAGGAGTACTAGTGTTAAAAAAGAAAGGCAGGGTTTTCCTTCACGGGATTTAATCGATACAAATCCTTGTTTCATGTGTCAATTAATGCGTATTTTTTTCTCCAAAGACCAAAGAGCTAACCATCTCACTCCTCATCGCTTGATTAATGCAGTGCCATGCAAACCAACCTTCTCACTTTCGCATGCATGCATGTCGTCTCTCTCTCTCTCCCCCTGTCCATCTCTCTGCACGCATGCTCCTCTCGCTCTCTCTCCTGTTTCTGCATGCAAGCAGCTCTCTCTGCCTTGGGAAGATGCGAAGCACATGGGAAAGAGAGATGGGATTACTACAGGCACGCATGCGGTGGAAAGGGATGGAGGGCCCAGTTGGAAAGAGCAGCGAAAAAATGCCAATGTGCAGAGCATTGCGGGGAAAATGAAATTTTCTTAGATGCAGACAAAAAAGGACCGGAGGGAGCACTACTATGAGTACTAGTGCGGTGAGATGGTTTCTCGAAGAAGACGATGGAGAAGAGGAGTCAGCGAAGAATGAAATGATGGTTGCTTCGTCCGTGCTTTTGTGATTTGACGCCTCACTGCTTTGTGATTTGTGATAGAAGGGATAGGGGAGTAGACTCTGTGCTCTATACTGTACTACATGCGTCCAAGCATGGTAGAAAGAGGAGAGACGATGCACTTTTCTATTCCTTCAATGAATCAATCAGGGAGCTTCGGTTCCATCTTTTTGGCTTTGGCAACACCGTCCACAATGGTTCCCACGATGCCAAAAGCTATTTTCACATTTGGCTACACATTGTGGATGCCCTTAACCGTACCACTTGGTTTTGCTCCTGTGTGCTATCTATACAAATCTCAATTATATTGATCTAAAAAATTATAGAATCAAGATTAGTAAAAAGGAGGTGATTTTGCCGCGCGGATGGTGGGGGAGGTTTCTTATTTGAGCAATGCTACATCCACGTAATGGTTTACGTAAAGTTACGAACTGATGTGATGTGGGACTATTTGATTGGATTAAAGGAGAGGATTAGGCCCACCCCACCTAAAAATCAGGGGGCATATATAGATTAGATGGAAAGTATACGTAGCAGCTACGTAGCCCTTTGTAAGTCTAGGATTAGGCTTCTTATTTTCGAAGGACGCTGTCCTCGCGGTTTGCTAACATGCGGACCCACGTGCCAGTGCTTTACCAAGCCGATTTGCGTCCCACATGAGGCAGAACAACGGCAGAAGCAACACGTGGTTAAGTTGAAGAAGATGAGGGAGAAGCGGATTCAGCAACGAGTGAAATGATGGTTGCTTCGTCCCTCCAACTTAACTATGGGAAAGGTGCAGCTTTGTGATTTGACGCCTCATTGCTCATTACTACGCTGGCACCATGACTGGGGTGCTTCACCCCGACTGCTCTGCACTGTATTCCGGTATGGCACGTGGACTCGGTAGCTTGATGTCCCACATGTCGGCAAAAGGGACTAGAATATTTATGAAAGCGAGCGCTCCACTCTTACGACTGAGGAGTAGACGACACGACGGCCCAGTGAACTTTCACTTGTACTGTATAGTACTATAGTTTTTCTGTTTCGCACGATCCATCGATACAAACCCGATTAAACAGGAAGGGGCGGGATTTTTCCCGCGCGGTAGATGATACTAGCCATACATTTCAAAGGCAATTTTAATGTATGCAAACTAAATAATTATAAATAACAATATGATATCTAGTAAAACTAAAAACACATATGATTTATTGTGTTAGAGTATAGTAGTAGTGCTTTATTGCATAGTTGTTAGATGTAACATGGGAGAATGTGTAGAGATGTAGTTTTGGAGGGCCTATAGAGAGAAAAGCGTAATACGGTCACTGAACTTCAGAATAAGCTGATTACGGTCACTATATATGTTTTGCGGTGATTATACGGTCACTTGCTCACAGTTCAGCATCGGATTGCACTCTGTTGATCGGCCAAATAGTCTGCGTGGCGCCATGTTGACTAGTTAAATTGACCATGTTCCTTGTGGGTCCCACCTGTCAGTTCGCAAAGGCAAAAGGTCAGATAAACACAAATTTATGCAGGCGCGACAAGGCTCCAACCCGTATGTGGGAATCACCTAGTTGTGTATGTGTCTGTCAGGGCCTGATGTGTGCGCATGCACCTGTAGGTTGAGCACTTGAGCGTGAGAGTGTGTGTTGGTCGTGTGGTGTACTGGTGTGTGCATGCATGCGTGCGTGTGTGCGTGTGAGTGTTGCGTGCGTGCGTGGCTGCATGTGTACGTGTGTGTGTTGCATGCGTGCGTGTGTGCATGTGTTGCATGGATGCAGTTTGTGTGCATGCGTGCGTGTGTGTATAATCACCACACCAGCTCATGTGTGTTAAAACAGACAGCTCAAGATACCAATACAAGGCCACCTTGTCCGCTGTGCCCGCGGTCATGACTTCGAACCACCGTCCAAATATATTTTTGTCGTTTGTTTTCATTCTTACTAGCAAGATGCCCGTGCGTTGCACGTAACATCAAGATGCATTTGTATGACTTGTTTATCTTGTGAGAGAAAAGGATGAACGAGGGAAGGCCTTATTTGCAAATTTGGAGAGGTGTGTGGGTACCATTTTGCAAAATTTCCATAGTTTCTTTCCTATCCGTCAGATATAAATTGGACGGCCTATATTGCAGGATGGCAGGCACACCATCAGCACCAACTCTGTTTTTTATAAAGTGTATTTTATGTATTTTATAAGAGTGTAGATGTAGAGTAGATACAAGTCGACAGGTGGGCACGATGGTAGTGAGATAATGTGATGCAACACTAGAGGTGCCACGTGGAGCGTTTAACTGGTCAACTAGTCATGTCATGAGAAAATACAGAGTTGTACGGTGAGCCCGTGACTGTATAATAACCACTAAACATAAATGGTGACCGTAATGAGTGGATTCTGAAGTCCAATGTATGTATCGTGCTTTCGCTTCAAATACAATGATCATCATTGCATATATCGCGAGAGAAAGATGAAACATGCGTGAATTTTCTGGGGGCTTACTTTTAGAGGACCTGGAGATAGTTTTGTGTGCATACGTGAAAGGGGCGTATAGGGGGGTATGCGATGGAGACAGAGATGCTCTTCGTTTCTCTTTATTATGACTAACTTTGTATATAGTATAAAAATATACAAATTCATAGTGCGGACTAAATATCATTGTGGGCACCATGCAATGCAAATTAGCGTTCGTACTCCTCCATATAACTTTGTAATGTTGTATATATGTAGAAACTCTAGAATAATTTTTTGGCCACACTTTATTCAAAAGGAATGTTGTATGCGAAATAAACGTGAAGAGAGGGCTTTTTAGATCAATGGGGTACGTGGTGTAACATGTGTGAATGTGTAGTTGATGCATTTGGTGGGGCCTAGAGAGGTATGTGTGTGTATTACGTATTCGAGAGAGGCATGGATAGAGGGGCCGACGGGGGGCGTGGGAGAGATAGCACGAGAAATGAGAGTGGTCTAGAGAGAGAGACGAATATGACGTCACGACAAGAGATTCCATTCCCTTGAGTGTGTATATGCAAGGGGGGGAGGGAATAGAGGCACCAGGAGAAATTTTCTGTGTGTGTGGTGTTTGTGTTGGTATGTGTGGGTGTGAGAAGATAATGAGACGTGTGGGCAGAGGGTGTGTCACCGCGTGAGGTCCGGTGGATCGAGGTGAGGCCCTTCGTTCGGTTCCGTCCTGCGCCACATTGGTCGGCCCGTGACGCATTTAGGAAGACCCATGGATGACTAGTCGTACAAGACAAAGATAGCAGAATTGTGAAGGACTCTGTGTCCACTGACAAAGCCGGCTAGGATTTGTAACCCTAGGTTCTCAGACTAAGGTAACCCCTTTATCTCTGATATTACTATTCATCCAACCTAACTTTAAGGGGCATCCTACAGAATGCTCTGCTAGAATCATACTCGTCGATTAGGAAGAGAGGTGTGAGACAATGCGTGAGAGACAGGCGTAAAGATAATGTGCGTACATGAGACACGTAGGCAGGTCCATGTATATAGAAAGGGTCGATGAGGATTGTGCGTGTGTATGTTTGCGAGAGGAAGAGTGCTTGTGATAAAGGTTAGTGGAAACAGTTGTAAATGGCTACGAGAGGGAGGGAGGGTTATATCTAGAGCATGTGTGCGAGAAAGACACCTCGGGAGAGAGTGTGTGAGCATGTGTGAGAGACCACTGATGGAGAGTGAAACTACACGTAAAAGACTGCTCTACACATTGATTAAAGATATAAATTGTATCCAAATATTAGGATGGGATCATGATATTTGCAAGCGCGTAAGGAGCGGTCATTGATCCATCAGACATCTAGATTCTATCGAATTTGAGCATGTCTATGTTATTATTTGACACAATTGATCCACATAGTTAGTATTTTGAACTCCAGACAATGCATCGCTTTAGCAATCGAATATAAACGTGAGTATAGTTCATGTTGTGTGTGTAAAGCACATTATACATACGAAAGTTACACAATGGACATTATAAATAGCTACCTATGAACTAGCATACATTTGAATTCAACTTAAGGTGGTTTAAAAAAATCGAATTCAACATGAAGTCCATTCAATTATTTGAATTTGATATCATGGCATTTGTAAACCATACCTAAATTATGGGGGCACCAATCTTTGCTCTCATTTTGTACATAATAGCATATGTAGTCGTGTACCAAATAGATTCAAATTTAGCTCCTCCATTCCAAAATAATCGTAGTTATAGGATTTTCAAGTGTCAAAATTTCAAAAGGAAGCGGATAATTTAATGAGGTTTTCAAACATACACGGTCAAATATAACGTTGTCTATTTAGGTCAATCCTAATAGTTCAAGCGTACTCTAAACGTGAATGCTTGTGTTTCAAAATTTTGAACGAAGCTCCAAAAGAGCCTCTACTCGCCTGAAACCGCTTGAGACCAATGTTTGGTAGTACAAGGAAATTACTTTTCTAATAACTCCGCCCCGTGAAACCTACCGGCCCGATGTCCAAAGGTCTAAACCGGGGTAGGTTTGTAGCTTCATCTAGACGCCACGCAACTGCATCCGAAAAACATTCATACACAATGGTCGCCTAAGCACACATGCGCGCGGCCGAAATCGCTCCCACCCACTATTTCGGACACCTGGGATTACCATCCTACCCCCGACCCGCAGTAGGTCTGAAATTTAAGAGGGGGCAAAGTTTGTACTTTCCCCAAATTCCAAACAAGCGCGTCCCATCTTCTGTTCAAAAAAGCCAAAAACAAGCGTCTCCCAGACCGAAACATGGTTCCCCCCACCCGTCTGATTCCCCATTCATACTCCGTGGGCGCCAAAACTACCTCTCCACCAGCCGCGAAACCTCGGCGTCCTCCGTCCACCTCCCCATCCCACCCATCAACCGCCGCCCTCCTCCATCACGCCGGAGCCGATACCCCGATGTCGTCGTCCACCGCAACCTCAACCGCAACGCCCTCCACGGCTAGTAGTTGAAGCTGAGGCCGAGCCATCCGTATCCAAGCCAGTTCAACCACGCTGTCCTGCGCCTCACCGCTGCCGCTCCAACTTCGCCACCCTCCACCGCACCGGAGTTGTTCCTGCTACGCCGTCCTTCGCCGCCTCGGATCTGCTTCCCCTCCGCCGACATACGGCCACGGCAACACAGTCAACAATTTGGCCATGGGTTCATCCAAGCCTGCACCCTCCAGAACATCGGTTTCCCCGGTAAAAAGAAGAAGACCGGCACGACATGTGGAGGTGACCACACCGGCAACCAAAAAAAGTACTCCTCTTCCCTTATTCGTGCAAATCTTACGTCTCTGCTTGCATGGTATTCATCCCACAGAAGACACTAGTTGACCGCTTCTTCTTGATACTAGATGTTCCTAGTAACTCGCAATGCACAAGGTTTCTCCTCATATACTATTTCACCTTAGCTAGAGGTCTGCCAGATTTCAATTCCTGGTCAGTTGATTCCCAATTAAAGGGAGCATTCCCCGGCATAACAGGCACTAGTCCGCCTATTACGCCAGGGAAGCAGCGCCTCGGTGTTTATCTTAGGGGTATGTGGGGCCTAGGAGCTACTGGCACCCGATCTGCAGGTCGGCCGGGATTAAAGGGATGGCCCGGGGCGCTGCCAAGCACGGCGGTGGTGTGAGGTTGAGGGGAGGGCAGGGTGGCGGGGGCAGGGGTCTGGGCCGGTGGTCGCTGGTAGTTTGAGAAAGATTGTCAACAGTGACTGGCGGGAGGTAGACGAAGGCCATCTGCCCATTCCTTATAGATTGGACGGTTCATAAAAAAACGACTGGCCTATTTATTTTCAATCGACTGTTATTTTGATAGGACCACATGTGGTGGTGTGCTGGAGGAGTACCTGCATTTCCCAACCATCCCTGTGCTAATATATTACAAAATCATACGGAGTAGAATCTAATTTTGTTTGCCATGCAATGATGTAGAGCTATCATGTGTCTCCTATCATTTATTTTCCAGCCACCTGCTATCTGCTACTTTTACAGTGCACTAATTTTGCACACACTTCACCCATACTCTCACTATTGTGTTTTATGCAAGGGTATTTCAGACTCTGCCTTGACAGAAGTAGAAAAGAAAAGAGAGAAGTAGCTCCTGCTTGCTTCGCAGGTAGGCAAGACACATTTCTAGGCTTTAAAGGTTGGATGGTCAACAGATGGAGATGTTAAGTGTAGCTCTGGAGTTGATGATCTCGCTTGCCGTGAACCACCATCCCAGGTGCTTGCTTTAACTTCGCGGTGTCATATGTGGTTGCATGTTGCATATGGTGTCTAGCTTGTATTCGAAAGGCCGAAGCCGGTCTTTATTAAGATAAGGAAAGATATTTTTACATGAAGCACCATCCAGGGAGCACCAGAAGACAAATAGCTAGTCAGGGCACTGGCCGAGCCAGTGACAACCCAGCATGGACAGGCATCACCGGGAAGCCAACTAAAAAGCCACGATGGTGGCGAAGTAGCCCGCCTCCCACCAGGCTCTCAGGTCCTAGATGATCATGCTCACCACTCCAGTCGGATGCCTAGCTTGTATTGCTTCCAATTTGGTTAAATTACATCTGCTTAGTTTACACATTATACCTTTGAATATGGCATGCCTTCCTGTTTTTGGTACATAGTAGCACACTTGTCTATTAACCATGTTCTTACATCAAACTAATGTTCTTGTGTATCCCTCGTCAACCAGTTATGATGAGGCAGTCAGGCCAGTGGACTACTGTGAGAAAAGATCCTCATTTAAATAATGCAGCGTCAGCCTCCCCACATGATTCTCAAGAAACAACAAGGCTAGATGAAGATATTGAACGTAGATCTGTAGTTGATTACTGCATTTCCCCTACACTAGCATCGCAGGTGCTTGCTCTAACTTGGCAGTGTAATATGTGGTTGCATGTTGCATATGGTGTCTATATTGTAATTCTTCCAATCTGGTTAAACTGCATGTGCTATTCTGCTTAGTTTATACATTATACCTATTAATATGACATGCCTTCCTGTTTTTAATACATAGTACATCTGTCTATTAAGCATGTCCTTACATAAACTATTGTTTTTTGTATCCCGCATCAATCAATATGACGAGACACCTTTAGTATATGCAGTGCGATATTAGTTGCATCTTTCATATGATTTACAGCATGCGCTGCTTCTAATTTGTTGAAATGCCATATATGATGGGACGCTTTTAACTTGGCAGAGTCATATTGGTTCCATCTTTCATGTGGTGTCTAGCTTGCATTGCTTCTTATTTATTGAAATGGCTTTTGCTTAGTTTACACAAGCAGTTGTGAATATGACATGTCGTCCTGTTTTTCATACATATTCCATCCTGGTATCATGTGTTTGCCTTACATCAAAGTAGTGATTGTCAGTATCATGCACGGATGACTTCTGAAGAGTGAATTTTATTGCTTTTTCTTGTCGGTCTTACTTGACAATTCAAAATCAATAAAGCGGAAGGAAATTAGCAAGGCAGCAGATAAAGGTGCTCCTTCCAAATGGAGGGTCTCTACAGATTCTACTCCTCCACCCCCAAGATGATTTGCATGACAACACATGCATAGACACTCAACGTAGCTGTGTTGATGATGACCACGTCTCCCCTAGTGCACCATCGGAGGTGGTCCCTCTAACTTGGCACTGTTATATGTGGTTGCATGTTATGTATGTTGTCTATCTTGTATTGCTTCTAATTTTGTTGAATTCCATCTGCTTACTTTACACATTATACTTGTGAATAAGACACGTGCGTTCCTGTTTCTAGAACATACAATATCTGTCTATCACACCATGTTCTTACATCAAAGTACTACTGTTGTGTAACCTGCAACAATCACTTATCATAAGACATGTTTGACTTGGGAGTGTGATATAGGTTACATCTCGCATTCTTTTCTAGCTTGTACTACTTCTAATTTGTTGAAATGGCACTTATGACGAGACAGTTTTAACTTGGTAGAGTGTTATTCATTGCATCTTTCATATGGTGTCTAGATTTCATTGCTTCTAATTTGTTGAAATGCATTTTGCTTAGTTTACACATCATAGCTGTGAATATGCAATGATGTCCTTTTTTCTTACACATTCAATCGTCATATCATGCGGTCGCCTTACATTAAAATAGTGCTCGTCAGCATCCTGCATCAATGAGTTCTGGAAAGAGAATTTTTATTCATTTTTCTTGTGGGTTTGACTTGACAAGTCAATACAACTAAGAACGAGGAAGGAAAAAATAAGGCAGGGACTGATGGCGGTCTTCCGGCGAAACCGGCATCCCAGGTGCTTTCTCTAGCTTGGCAGTGTGATATTGTCTTGCATGTTGCATACGGTGTCTAGCTTGCATTGCTTCTTATTTCTTGAAATGGCTTCTGCTTAGTTTACACAAACTGTTGTGAATATGCCATGTCGTCCTGTTTTTCGTACATATTCCATCCTGGTATCATGTGTTTGCCTTACATCTCGCATTCTTTTCTAGCTTGTACTACTCCTAATTTGTTGAAATGGCACTTATGACGAGACAGTTTTAACTTGATAGAGTGATATTCGTTGCATCTTTCATATGGTGTCTAGCTTTCATTGCTTCTAATTTGCATCTTTACACATCATGTTTTGATTATCTCATGCCGTCCTGTTTTTTGTACATATTACATCCTCCTATCATGTGGTTGTCTAACATCGAAGTTCAGTTTGTCTGTATCACGCATCAATTTGTTCTGAAGAACTAAATTTTTATTCCTTTTTCTTGTCAGCTTGACTTAACATGGCATAGAGAAAGAGGAAGGAACACAAAATAACAGGGGATGGTGTTAGTACTAAGGACACACGAAAATTGAAGCGGAAGAATGCTGCAGATTCTGCTGGTACTGATGATGCAATAGAAGGTCAAAGTCCAACGGAAAATTCTACAAACGAGGTATCCCATGCTACACGAGCTACAGAACAAGCCAAACATAAACCAATAGCTGTCACCAAACAAGCAGAGACAGCCCTAGTTGTTGCAATACCTTCCACAGTACCACCAGCCGCACGAGTTACTCATTCGGCAACTCAGCTAGCAGCACGTTCCCAAGCTCCCTTGCCACCTGACACTACTTCCAAAGCACTCTTGACACAAGACGAGTTGGCAAGATCAAATGAACTTTGTGAGCTTCAATAGCAAGAAGGTAGTTGTTGGAGTCAAGTTACAGTTGCATGCTTCTTTATATGTAGTCTCACAGTTTGATGTACACAAACACTTCATATGTTCGTTGTTGGACTAGCACCTAGGTGCAAGAGGAAACAAACAGGGATAATGCTCGATAGGTTAACTAAATTTAGAGGAGGAAGAATGGATATCCGTTTTCAGGCAGGTTTAAAAAGGCCACGTGATGCTACAAAGTCAGCCAAGCTAGTATCAGAGGCATCGGTTGCCGTTAGGTGTCATGTACGTATCCTCCCAATATGGATTCAGTACAGGAATGACAAAGACAAAACCCAGTTCAACACCTTCCTCGACCATTTATCTATAAGTATGGCTATGTATGGAAACTAGTAATATCGTCTTGCTCTGTTCCATACTTTCTAGGTTGTTGATAATGAGACTCCCATAATTTTCAACAGATGAGGTTCAAGTTGGATAGCCAAGATGATGCAACCAGACAAGCTTGCACCCATGTTTTCAAGTCTGCTCTGCAATAGTATCGGTATAACTTGAGGAAAACTCACTTTGAAGGCAAGGCTAACAGTGAACTTGCCCAAACATCTCCAGTGGAAAATATATCGGATGAAGACTGGAGAGGCCTCGTTAAACACTGGTCTGATCCAAAGTATCGGGTACGTTATATGTATGTGATCAGATCACATGTTGAACTCCTATTTAAGCATGTGCCTCACAAATATATCTTCTTGTAGGTGAAATGTTCAAAGAACAAGGCCAACCGTACGATAGTGAAATTCCAACAGACGACAGGATCTTGTAGCTATATTGCACACTGCGAGGCTCTTGTAATTAGCTGGTTGTTTCACTCTTTTCGCTATACGATATTATCAGATCTATTTTGACTTGTTCCAAATGCAGAGGAAAGCCCGTAAGGACCAAAAAGTACCTGAACCAAATGTTGTGGAAATCTTCAAGGACTGTCACACCAATAAGACGAAGGGCATGACTACACCAGTCAAAGCCGCTGTTGTAAGTCCTTAATCCTCATGGCTTTTAACTACTACTTACTCTGACTTGTGCATTGAACTGCATGGTTTGCAGCCAATGTCTATTACTCTTTTCAATTTTATACACAATTCTCTTAGCGTATCATTGCACCTTACAAGGTTTAAAAGAGAGGAGTGATGTTCCTTTGATCTTGATCTGTAATCTAGTTCTGTGCTGGACTTGCCCACACAATGTTACAATTGAATGTTTGTTTGTTCTCAGTTGTTTTGTGATATGAATGATTTCATACTATGCTTACCATATTATAAACTTTGTCTCTTTATCCTTAGTTGTCTACACAATGTGAAGAAATAGACAATACATTAGCCATGGTACTTGGTCATATGTTTGGAACCTGGTTTTATTATGTACTTTGCAGTAAAATACAACTAATATTTTACATGGGTTCACCAGAATAAGTTCTGTATATAGACCAAAGCTATTTTGTTTGGTTTTGTTGCCTCCTTAATATCTTCTATTCTGGTACTACTAATGTAAAAACTCAACTTTTCAGCAAGCTATGGAAAAAATGGTGTAACCGCCACCTTCTGAAGGTGACGAGGCAACTATAACTGCAATGTCACCTCTTGCAGTAGTGGGTCGGTACCTGTCCACTAACAGTGCCAGAAGCACGTTCCTGCGTAATACTGGGTTGGTTGTTAAGTCAATCTCATCCCAACTGCCTCACGATCAAGATATGCAAGCTCAAAACAATGTTATATCTACGCTCCAGACACAAGTCCATTCCCTAACAGAGACCCTTTTTGAAACAAGGACAACCATTGTTCGATGTCATCAAGATATGCATGGTTTTGAAACCAGACTATCAGACTTTTGCTATGTTGTTCAGGAGCCTAGGAGAAATGAAGATGAAGGTTATGGTGCTCCATCGGACAATACAACATGAAAACATAATAGTCAGGTCAAATGAACCGAGCTTCTGAACTTCTGGTGGTGCATTTATCTGCCGGACAGTTAACTTTTATGCCAACCTTCCTTTTGTTTTATGGTTGTAATTTGTTTTGTTGCGATACCAAATTTGTTCTTAACATGCAGCCATCGGCTGAAGAAAATAGCAAGCCATTTTTGTATAGTGTAGGGTGTCCCCTATATTTGCACTGGTGGTGAACTTTGATGCCCAGTGGATGTAATCTGTGCAATCGCCTTAATAGCCTAGCGTTAGTTTCGGGCTTATTTATTTCCTAGTCTTTGTAGCAACCCGACCTCAAACGGTCAAGTCTCTGTGCTTCAGTGTCATCCCTGGATCGGTAATGCTGACACACACAGTACTCGAGGATTTATAACAGAGTAGCAATCACACACTTATTACATCGAATGTCTCAAAAGAGAACTTATTACAATAAATATGGCTTAAGGCCATCTAATACAATAACAGTGGAAGGCTTGGAAGATAAAGTGAGTCCATCAACTCCAATGGCATAGCTGAGCTGCACGGCAACGACCTAACGAACCTTACTCCTCATGTGAAAAGTCTGCAACATAATACGTTGCAGCCCGAAAACGGGTCAGCACATGGAATATGCTGGCAAAGTAACACAGTAGAGCAAGAACAAAATAATGCTATCACTACATGCATATTTGGCCGGTGGAAATCTCTATGGTTACAGTTTTGCAAAAAGACAATTTTTCCCTACAACAAAGGAATAGATTTTATTTAACTATCATGGTAGTTCAAACATCATTGAGAAGGTTCCTCCAACTCAATCCCAATTAAAGTAATTAACAACCCAACAATATTAATTTAGAGTGATGAGATACTTATGATACTCCAAGTACTAGATACTCAAGATGTCCATAACCGGGGACACGGCTAACCATGATTAGTTTATACACTCTGCAGAGGTTTACGCACTTTTCCCCACAAGACCCGATCTCCTCCGTTGGATTTCCTGCACTACATGGTGTTTGAGAAATGGATGACCCAGACACGGTCTTTCAGAAGCATTAACCCCTTACTACGGGCAGACCATACCAACCTACAACCCTCTACCTGCTGATCCACCTCTTCGGGAGCTTCACGCAACTTACTCAACTATGCTAGAGCCCATAGTAGCTTGTGGCTGCACACGGAAGTTTCTAGCATGAAAATATCTTAGTTCCCTTTGAGCCTGGGTGGCGGACCATAGGATTATCACACGGGTACTCCGGGATATCCTAGGACAACACTGGATTCCCCAGGTGCCCAACAAACAATCCACCCAGATGTGTATTCAAGTTCCACCTTAAGTTGAACCATTAATTAACAATCTCACATCTGTCATGGATTTCACTCACCCAAACCACGTCTACGACAATAGCATAGTGATATAAGCAATTCGTAGAAGTAACTCCCAAGGGTTTGAATATAACAGTGCAATAGGTTCTACCTCATCAACTACTTCCCAACCCACATGTTAATCACATCCTAACCATGCAATGTTTGAGGATTGGAACTAATGCATAAAAACTGGGTAATGAAGGGGTATGATCAAAGTGTTACTTGCCTTGCTGATGATCCGCAAAACCTAGGGATTCGTAGTAGCACGCTTCGCACTCCGGGTGTTCTATCGCAAACAAACAATAGCATACATAAGCAAACAAGCAAAGAAACACGGGTAAATCTCAACCAAGAAGATCTAACCAGAAAGTTCAACTTAAGAACTCCGGTTTGCGAAAAGAATCAAATCAAACGGAGCAACGAAACTCAAACTACAAAAGAAACAAGATCCGTTTACTAATCTGGACTAAGGTCAAATTTTATAGTAGCAAAAGCTTGTTCAAGTTGGTTAAACGGAAAGAGGGTTTCGAGACGAAGATCTAGTTGCTTGAATCGCCTGATTCCGACAAATGAGCGAAAAGATAAACTAAAATGAAAATCGGATCAGAAATCACGATTGAAAATAATCGCGGAAAATCCAAGAAAAAGAAAACTGACGAACAGGCTAACGAACGAGCGTTCGTTATCTGCGGCTAACGAGTGAACTATGTTCGTTGAAACGAATGTACGGACAAACGTCCGCAAAGTAACTAAACCGAAAAAACGATGAACCGATCTATCCACACAAAAAACTAGGGTTTCTAAAAAAACCGAACGGCGCTATACCTCCGGCGAGGTCCGGCGCGGCGAGCGGCAGGGCAGTGCGGGGCGGCGGTGACGCGGGCAGCGGGGCGGCGGCGGCGTGGCGGTGCGGCTGCGGGCGGCGGGGTTGGCGGCAGGGTGGCTCGGGGTTCAAGGGAGGTGGTCGGGGCGGCTTATAAGAGACGGGGGGTCGGCGGCTTGGAGGAGGGGGCAAGGCGCGTGGGGAAACGGAGTCCCGGTCGGACTCTGGTTCGGCGGCGGCGGCGCGGTCTCCCGCTCGGAGACGAGGCGCGGGCGGCTTAGGCCAGCTCATCTGGGCTTCGGCCCAGTCGGGCGCTAGAACTTTTTTTTAAATAATTCCGCTGAAACTAAAATAAAAACCTAAAAATGCCAAAACAAATTTTCTCCATCTAAATAAAATATTTAGAACGGGATGAACATTTTCTTGGCCCTAATGCAACTTTGAAAAACGTGCAATTTTTCGAATTCACATAAAATAGCAATAAACTCCGGATAAAACAAATATTTGATTTTAATATTTTCCCTCCAGTATTTCATTTATTTGGGAGAATTCATATTATCTCCTCTCATATATTTTGTTATGAAATATTTTCGGAGAGAAAAATAATTAAAACAAAAAATCCTCGTTTCAATATTTGGTAAAGCCCAAAAAGGAAAACAGGGAAATCCCCAACTCTCTCCGAGGGTCCTTGAGTTGCTTAGGATTTCGAGGATTGCAAAATGAAATGCAATAAAATATGATATGCATGAATGGGATGTTACAAACCTACCCCCCTTAAGATGAATCTCGCCCTCGAGATTCGGGTTGGCTAGAGAATAGATGTGGGTGGTCTTTGCGAAGATCATCATCTCATTCCCAGGTGGCTTCATCCTCGGTATGGTGGCTCCACTGAACTTTACAAAACTTAATAACCTTGCTGCGGGTGACTCGGCTAGCAAATTCGAGAATCCTGACTGGCTTCTCCTCATAGGTCAAATCACTGTCCAACTGAATCTCCTCCAAGGGTACTGTATCTCTTAACGGTATATCGGCCATCTCAGCATGACACTTCTTCAGCTGTGAAACATGAAATACATCATGAACTCCTGACAGTCCTTCAGGTAACTCCAACTTGTAGGAAACTTCTCCCATACGTTCCAAAATTCGATGCGGTCCTACAAATCTCGGGGCTAACTTTCCCTTGACTCCAAAACATTTCACTCCTCGCAGGGGTGACACTCGCAGATATGCTCTATCTCCAATTTCATAGGTTATTTCCTTGCGTTTCGAATCTGCATAACTCTTCTTCCTGGACCGAGCTATCTTCAGTCTATCTCTGATCAACTTAACTTTCTCTTCAGACTCTTTGATCAGATCTGGTCCAAACAACTGTCGGTCTCCGACTTCATCCCACATCAACGGTGTTCTGCACCTTCGTCCGTGCAGGGCTTCAAACGGTGCCATTTTCAAACTAGCTTGATAATTGTTGTTGTATGAGAACTCCGCGTAGGGCAAATTGTCATCCCAACTAGATCCATAGTCTAGTGCACAGGCTCTCAACATATCCTCCAGAATCTGGTTGACTCTCTTGGTCTGTCCATCCGTCTGCGGGTGGAATGCTGTACTGAACTCCAACCTTGTCCCCAAAGATTGGTGCAGCTGATGCCAAAACTTTGAAGTAAACTATGTCCCTCTATTTGATACGATGGTTCTTGGAACTCCATGCAGACATACAATCCTGGTCATATATATCTTGGCCAACTTTGCACTTGTATAGGTGGTTTTCACTGGGATAAAGTGAGCTACTTTGGTCAAGCGATCCACTACTACCCATATAGAATCATATCCTGATTTGGTCCTGGGTAATCCGATGATAAAATCCATGCCAAGTTTATCCCACTTCCATTTGGGTATCAGCATAGGTTGTAACAATCCTGCTGGCTTATGATGCTCAGCCTTCACTCTCTGACATACATCACATACGGCTACATACTCGGCAATATCCTTCTTCATACCAGTCCACCAGAAACGCTCCTTCAAATCCAAATACATCTTGGTGTTTCCGGGGTGTATCAAGTATGGTGAGTCATGAGCCTCCTGAAGTATTAACTTCCTGATCTCTGTGTTATTGGGCACATAAACACGGTCCTCGAACCATAAGGTGTCGTGCTCATCCTCACGAAAACCTTTGGCCTTTCCTTCGCTCATTCTCTCTTTTATCTCGGCAACCTCTTTGTCATCCTTCTGAGCTTCTCGAATCTTTCCTAACAATGTAGACTGTACCTCCATTGTTGCCACAAAACCTCTAGGAACAATCTCCAGTCGAAGTTCCCTGAGATCATCTGCTAACTCTTTTGGCAATCCCGTGCTTACTAGGGTATTAGCATAACTCTTCCGGCTCAAGGCATCTACTACGACATTGGCCTTGCCTGGATGATAGTGAAGGTTCATGTCATAATCCTTTATAAGCTCCAACCATCTCCTCTGCCTAAGGTTCAGCTCTTTCTGTGTGAAAATGTACTTCAAACTCTTATGACCCGTGTACACATCACAACGATTTCCAATAAGGTAGTGCCTCCGGGTCTTCAACGCATGCACTACGGCAACCAACTCCAAATCATGTGTGGCATAATTTAACTCGTGCGGTTTCAGTTGTCGCGAAGCATATGAAACAACTCTTCCATCCTGCATAAGCACACTTCCAAGTCCTAGGCGAGAGGCATCGCAATACACTTGAAACTCCTTACGTATATCCGGCAGAATCAGCACTGGGGCTGTAGTCAAACGCTTCTTTAACTCCTGAAAACTTGCTTCACATTCTTCTATCCATTTAAATTTGGTATCCTTCTTCAATAACTCCGTCATTGGCTTTGCAATTTTGGAAAAATTCTCAATGAATCTTCGATAGTATCCTGCAAGTCCAAGAAAACTGCGGATCTCGCCAACTGAAGTGGGTGCCAACCATTCAGTGACTGGCTGAACCTTGGTAGGATCTACTGCTACACCTTCTCCTGATATAACATGTCCAAGGAATCCAACTTCCTTCAGCCAAAACTCGCATTTGCTGAACTTGGCATACAACTGATGTTCCCTGAGTTTCTCGAGAACTAAACGCAAATGCTCTTCATGCTCAGGTGAACTCACTAACAGATGGGTCCTAAGGGTTTGGGTTGGTAGTTTAAACTTATCCATGAATTCCCTTGATATGTATGAATGCGATGCACCAGTATCAAAAAGAACAAGGGCCGTAAAAGACTTAACCAAAAACTTACCAATAACCGCGTTTGGCTGCTCTTCAACCTCCTCCACGTTGACGTGGTTCACTTGTCCTTTGTTGAATGGATTGAGCTTCTTTCCAGCGCTCCCATTGCCATTTCCATTCTTCGCTTCAGGGCACTCCGTGGCATAGTGACCAGTCTTCCCGCACTTGAAACAAGTAATGTGGCTTAGGTCTCTCTTCGCGGGTGTGGCTAGATTGGAGCGGTTCTGATTGCTGCTTGCTCCATTCCCATTCCCATTCCTTGGGCCAGTATGGTGATGGTTGCTTCCTCCATTATGGGTGTGGCCTCCATGGTTATGAACAAGTCCTCCCGAGTTCGGGGTTAGGCGAGGCTTTTGCTGAGCTCCTGAATTATACCTTCCTTGTCCATACTTCCTCTTACGGCTCTCAATCTGCTGGTGCTTCCCCTCAATCATAAGAGCCTTATCTACCAACTCCTGGTAGTTGTTGAATGTTGCCACCATCAACTGCATGCTCATCTCATCATTCAGCCCTTCCATAAACTTCTCTTGCTTTGCGGCGTCTGTGGCCACATCATCAAGGGCATAACGAGATAACTTGCTAAACTCATCCGCGTACTGAGCCACAGTACGGTTCCCCTGGCGTAAGTTGCGAAACTCATGCTTCTTCATACTCATAGCTCTAGTTGAGACATGGGTTGTACGGAAAGCTTGTTGAAACTGATCCCATGTCACCGTGGCTATAGGGTAGGTGAAAGTGTAATTCTCCCACCATGAGGCTGCTGGTCCATCCAACCGATGCGCGGCAAAACGCACCTTCTCAGCATCGGTACATCCTGTAGTGGTTAACTCCCTTCCAATCCTGTGGAGCCAATCATCTGCTACTATGGGCTCGGTGCTACTGGAAAACACCGGCGGCTGCAACGTCAGAAAGCGGGCTAAGTTGTCAACTGGTGGTGGTGGCGGTGGATTGTTGTTGTTGTTATTGTTGTTGCCTTGGTTATGAACTAACAACTGCATCAGGGTATTCTGCTGCTGGATCAACTGAGTGAGCTCCAGTGGGAAGGTAAATCCGGGGTCACGTCTCGGAGGCATCTGATGGGTTTAGAGGGGAGAGATTAGAATAGAATGAGGTCTAATGAGAAAGCACTACCCATATGCACATGAGATAAACACAATCATTTCACTCAATCAATCAAGCAAGGGCATACAATCGATCTAACTATCGTTACAAAAGTGCTCGGACTATACTATTTACATGGTGGAATACTACTACTGATGTGATGGTCTACTAAAAATATTCTTCGGTTGAAGACTCCATGATGTCTGCTCCAGCTTCATCTTCATAGTCATCCTCGCTATTGTTGGGGTCCGAGTCGGTGTCGTCGATGATGATGTAGTCCTCCGGGCGAATCTCATTGGGTTCTTCGTCTTCTCCTCCTGGTGCGGGGTCTCCCAGGAATACTCCTAGCTTCATTGTTAGGTCGGCATTCTTATCCACTAGTATGACGATTTCCTCCTCATAATCTTCACGAGTAGCCTTGAGTTCTTCTTCCAGTTCCGTGATCCTTGCCATTGCCTTCTTCAGATCTATCATTCCTGCGCACATCTGGTTCTCCTGGCGACGAATATGTTGGTTTGACTCCTGGATGAAAGCTGCAATTGATCTATCCTTCCTGGTGCTGATCATCTCCCATTGCTCGTCTCGGCGCCCACAAATCTGGTAGATAGTATCCTTAAGCTCCTTCTGATAAACTTCTCCAATGCGTCCCATGGTGATGTGAGCTGCCATACTCTTTCCTAGACTCCAGGTTGGTGCATCGAAGGAAAACTCTATGGGCTTAGTGACTAGCGTGAATGTCCTTCCTGGAACTTGCACTTGAATCATCCATCGCTCCTGTTCTGGTAAAGTGGCGTTGTAAGTCCCAGTGAAGCTTGGTATTCCAATGTTCAGGTACCTAGTGACTTCCTTCAAGTGTCGTCCAAAAGGGGCGTCTTCATCCGGTTGTGCAAACTTGTTCCTCGCGTCCGCCATCCTAAAGATTAGAAAATGGAGAGGAGTCAGAAATGAGAAGAGAATAGTGATCTAGGGCTTTTAGCTTAGTGGTCGTGTCCTACACTCAGCGTGTGCTCTGATACCATCTTGTAGCGACCCAATCTCAAACGATCAAGTCTCTGTGCTTCAGTGGCATCCCTGGATCAGTAATGCTGACACACACAGTACTCGAGGATTTATAACAAAGTAGCAATCACACACTTATTACATCGAATGTCTCAAAAGAGAACTTATTACAATAAATATGGCTTAAGGCCATCTAATACGATAACAGCGAAAGAATTGGAAGATAAAGTGAGTCCATCAACTCCAACGGTATAGCTGAGCTGCACGGCAACGACCTAACGAACCTTACTCCTCGTGTGAAAAGTCTGCAACATAATACACTGCAGCCCGAAAACGGGTCAGCACATGGAATATGCTGGCAAAGTAACACAGTAGAGCAAGAACAAAATAATGCCATCACTACATGCATATTTGGCTGGTGGAAATCTCTATGGTTACAGTTTTGCAAAAAGACAATTTTTCCCTACAACAAAGGAATAGATTTTATTTAACTATCATGGTAGTTGAAACATCATTGAGAAGGTTCCTCCAACTCAATCCCAATTAAAGTAATTAACAACCCAACAATATTAATTTAGAGTGATGAGATACTTATGATACTCCAAGTACTAGATACTCAAGATGTCCATAACCAGGGACACGGCTAACCATGATTAGTTTATACACTCTGTAGAGGTTTGCGCACTTTTCCCCACAAGATCCGATCTCCTCCGTTGGATTTCCCGCACTACATGGTGTTTGAGAAATGGATGACCGAGACACAGTCTTTCAGAAGCATTAACCCCTTACTCCGGGCAGACCATACCAACCTACAACCCTCTACCTGCTGATCCACCTCTTCGGGAGCTTCACGCAACTTACTCAACTATGCTAGAGCCCATAATAGCTTGTGGTTGCACACGGAAGTTTCTAGCATGAAAATATCTCAGTTCCCTTTGAGCCTGGGTGGCGGACCATAGGATTATCACACGGGTACTCCGGGATATCCTAGGACAACACTGGATTCCCTAGGTGCCCAACAAACAATCCACCCAGATGTGTATTCAAGTTGCCACCTTAAGTTGAACCATTAATTAACAATCTCACATCTATCATGGATTTCACTCACCCAAATCACGTCTACGAGCATAGCATAGCGATATAAGCAATTCGTAGAAGTAACTCCCAAGGGTTTGAATATAACAGGGCAATGGGTTCTACCTCATCAACTACTTCCCAACCCACATGTTAATCACATCCTAACCATGCAATTTTGAGGATTGGAACTAATGCATAAAAACTGGGTAATAAAGGGGTATGATCAAAGTGTTACTTGCCTTGCTAATGATCCACAAAACCTAGGGATTCATAGTAGCACGCTTCGCACTCCGGGTGTTCTATCACAAACAAACAATAGCATACATAAGCAAACAAGCAAAGAAACACGGGTAAATCTCAACCAAGAAGATCTAACCAGAAAGTTCAACTTAAGAACTCCGGTTTGCAAAAAGAATCAAATCAAACAGAGCAATGAAACTCAAACTGCGAAAGAAACAAGATCCGTTTACTAATCTGGACTAAGGTCAAATTTTATAGTAGCAAAAGCTTGTTCAAGTTGGTTAAACGGAAAGAGGGTTTTGAGATGAAGATCTAGGCGCTTGAATCACCTGATTCCCATAAACGAGCAAAAAGATAAACTAAAACGAAAATCGGATAAGAAATCGTGATTGAAAATAATCGCGAAAAAATCAAGAAAAAGAAAACTGACGAACAGGCTAACGAACAAGCGTTCGTTGTCTGCGGCTAATGAGTGAACTCCGTTCGTTGAAACGAACGTACGAACGTCCGCAAAGTAACTAAACCAGAATAAACCGGCGAACCGATCTATCCACAAAAAACTAGGGTTTCTAAAAAACCGAACCGGTTTTTATAAAAAAACGAACGGCGCTATACCTCCGGCGAGGTCCGACGCGGGCAGCGGGGCGGCGGCGCGGCAGCGGGGCGGCGGCGATGCGGCAGCGAGCGGCGGCGGCGCGGCTGTGGGCGGCGGGGTTGGCGGCTCCGGCGGCGGGATGGCTCGGGGTTCAAGGGAGGGGATCAGGGGCGGCTTATAAGGAGACGGGGGGTCAGCGACTTGGAGGAGGGGGCAAGGCGCGGGGGAAACGGAGTCCCGGCCGGACTCCGGTTCGGCGGCGGCGGCGGCGCGGTCTCCCGCTCGGAGGCGAGGCACGGGCGGCTTGGGCCAGCTCGGCTAGGCTTCGGCCTAGTCGGGCGCTAGAACTTAAAAAAAATAACTCCGCCAAAACTAAAAAAATCCTAGAAAACAAAATAAAAATCTAAAAATGCCAAAACAAATTTTCTCCGTCTAAATAAAATATTTATAACAGGATGAACATTTTCTTGGCCCTAAAATGCAACTTTGCAAAACGTGCAATTTTTCTAATTCAAATAAAATAGCAATAAACTCCGGATAAAATAAATATTTGATTTTAATATTTTCCCTCTAGTATTTCATTTATTTTGGATAAGTCATATTATCTCCTCTCATATATTTTGTTATGAAATATTTTCAGAGAGAAAAATAATTAAAACCAAAAATTCTCGTTTCGATATTTGGTAAAGGCCAAATAGGAAAACAGGGAAATCCCCAACTCTCTCCGAGGGTCCTTGAGTTGCTTAGGATTTCGAGGATTGCAAAACGAAATGCAATAAAATATGATATGCATGAATGATCTATGTATAACATTCCAAATTGAAAATTTGGGATGTTACAGTCTTCTTCTTCCTTAGTTTGCTAGTGGCCGCAACAACCATGGGCCGTATACGGACCGTGGTAACCTTTACCCTGCTACAGGCCATAGGATCCATGGGCCTCCTACAGGCCGTCGGATAAATGGGCCTCCAACGGTCCATAGAATCGGTGGGCCTCGGGCCGGCGGATAAATGGGTCCACATGGGCCGTAAACGGGCGTAATTGGTATCGAACCAACATGGTAACGGGCCGTTAACAGACCGGAAGATAGCAAAGGCTTAATTCTATCACATGAATAACGGGTTGTTAATGGGCCAGAATATAGAATGGGCTGGAAACGGCGCAACGGGTTAACAGGCCACAAACGGGCCGATTCTAGACACGGGCCGAATTTTGCCCATTAGTGGAACATGCCAGTAACAGCCCGGAAGTAATCGAGGGCCGGAAAGGAGCCCAACAACGTATGGGTCGTTAGTAGGCCAAAAGCTAACACATGCTGGAAATGGCCCATGTGAATCATGGTTCGTTAATGGGTACAAAGAAATTTATTGTACATTATGGGCTAGAGTCACCGTGGGCCACTCAAGGGCCTAAAGATCGGAATGCCTCAAATGGGTCGAAAGACGTCATGGGCCATACATGGGCCGAAAGTGAAATGGGCTGGTGCTATATTTGACGGCCCACATGACACTGTTGGGCCGATTTTGGGAAGGCCCTAACGGGCCGTGAGTTACCGGGTCATAAAATGGGTTATTTACGAACATACCGTTAACACGCTTTTCATGGGCCGGCCCGCTAACTTTTGACCAAGTCAAACAGGCCGGCCTTGGTAAGCTAAATGGGCCAGTAGTGGGCCGTCGCACGTGTCGACATATCATAGGCGCCTATCTAACCCAATGACGATTTGCCACGTGTTTCCGTCGGACAATGAGAATTTTACACGTGGAAAATCGCCATTGGTCCGGGCTGTTAACGGGTTATCGAATCCAAAACCGGACCTGATAGCTTAACGGCGACCCGTTATAGTGGATGCCACGTGTCGGTTACCCTTAACGAAAGCACTTCCACAACGCGTCATTTATCGTCATGGAAGTGAACACTTACGTGGTGATAATTTTTATATTGTCATGGAACACTTCTACAATAGCATAGGTATGACTATCTTGATTCTGTCATAAAATCGTCATGGATGTACATACATGACAGAAAAGGTGACCTAATGTGACAAACACGTATCATCACGGAAGTGTATTTTTTTGTAGTGGATGTATCTAGCATGGAAAGTGTTGGGAATTCTCGGTTGTTTTCGTTGACGGGAAAAGTATGCCTCCCAAAATATTTTTTATCTCTCAATTTCGGCTTTGAGCTCTGGCACCTCTACAAATCTCTGCTTCCCTATGCGAAGGGCTTATCTATTTACTTTTATGCATTTTTTCTTATTTTGAGTCTCCATATTCTCTTATGAAGCACAAACTAGGGAGCGCTATGATCATACTTGTGCATTGGATGTAGCTAATATTCGAGTGTGTTTCATGAATGGATCAATGATTGAGCATGAAGGGCTAGGGATAACTTTCTTTAGCATTGATATTTTGAAAGACATGTTTGCTTGTTACTATGCTTGAGTAATGATGTCTTCATGTCAAATTATAGACTATTGCTTCGAATCACTCAAGTCCAAATGTCCATGCTACAAAAGAAAGATTATATGATGAATATGATAGGTAGCATTCCACAACAAAAATTCCACTTTTAATTGCTACTTTATCATGATGAGTTTTATGAGAAAGAGTTGTTGTTATGATGCTAGGAAAAGTGATCGAAATTATCATTCATCAAACTTATGCACTTTGCTAGCACTCACACTTCATAAATTGTTTCTTTTATCATTTACCTACTCAAGGACGAGTAGTTAAGCTTGGGGATGCTCGATAGGTTAACTAAATTTAGAGGAGGAAGAATGGATATCCGTTTTCAGGCAGGTTTAAAAAGGCCATGTGATGCTACAAAGTCAGCCAAGCTAGTATCAGAGGTATCGGTTGTCGTTAGGTGTCATGTACGTATCCTCCCAACATGGATTCAGTACAGGAATGACAAAGACGAAACCCAGTTCGACACCTTCCTCGACCATTTATCTATAAGTATGGCTATGTATGGAAACTAGTAATATTGTCTTGCTCTGTCCCACACTTTCTAGGTTGCTGATAATGAGACTCCCATAATTTTCAACATATGACGTTCAAGTTGGATAGCCAAGATGATGCAACCAGACAAGCTTGCACCCATGTTTTCAAGTCTGCTCTGCAATAGTATCGGTATAACTTGAGGAAAACTCACTTTGAAGGCAAGGCTAACAGTGAACTTGCCCAAACATCTCCAGTGGAAAATATATCGGATGAAGACTGGAGAGGCCTCGTTAAACACTGGTCTGATCCAAAGTATCGGGTACGTTATATGTATGTGATCAGATCACATGTTGAACTCCTATTTAAGCATGTGCCTCACAAATATATCTTCTTGTAGGTGAAATGTTCAAAGAACAAGGCCAACCGTACGATAGTGAAATTCCAACAGACGACAGGATCTTGTAGCTATATTGCACACTGCGAGGCTCTTGTAATTAGCTGTTGTTTCACTCTTTTCGCTATACGATATTATCAGATCTATTTTGACTTGTTCCAAATGCAGAGGAAAGCCCGTAAGGACCAAAAAGTACCTGAACCAAATGTTGTGGAAATCTTCAAGGACTGTCACACCAATAAGACGAAGGGCATGACTACACCAGTCAAAGCCGCTGTTGTAAGTCCTTAATCCTCATGGCTTTTAACTACTACTTACTCTGACTTGTGCATTGAACTGCATGGTTTGCAGCCAATGTCTATTACTCTTTTCAATTTTATACACAATTCTCTTAGAGTATCATTGCACCTTACAAGGTTTAAAAGAGAGGAGTGTTGTTCCTTTGATCTTGATCTGTAATCTAGTTCTGTGCTGGACTTGCCCACACAATGTTACAATTGCATGTTTGTCTGTTCTCAGTTGTTTTGTGATATGAATGATTTCATACTATGCTTACCATATTGTAAACTTTGTCTCTTTATCCTTAGTTGTCTATACAATGTGAAGAAATAGACAATACATTAGCCATGGTACATGGTCATATGTTTGGAACCTGGTTTTATTATGTACTTTGCAGTAAAATACAACTAATATTTTACATGGGTTCACCAGAATAAGTTCTGTATATAGACCAAAGCTATTTTGTTTGGTTTTGTTGCCTCCTTAATATCTTCTATTCTGGTACTACTAATGTAAAAACTCAACTTTTCAGCAAGCTATGGAAAAAATGGTGTAACCGCCACCTTCTGAAGGTGACGAGGCAACTATAACTGCAATGTCACCTCTTGCAGTAGTGGGTCAGTACCTGTCCACTAACAGTGCCAGAAGCACGTTCCTGCGTAATACTGGGTTGGTTGTTAAGTCAATCTCATCCCAACTGCCTCACGATCAAGATATGCAAGCTCAAAACAATGTTATATCTACGCTCCAGACACAAGTCCATTCCCTAACAGAGACCCTTTTTGAAACAAGGACAACCATTGTTCGATGTCATCAAGATATGCATGGTTTTGAAACCAGACTATCAGACTTTTGCTATGTTGTTCAGGAGCCTAGGAGAAATGAAGATGAAGGTTATGGTGCTCCATCGGACAATACAACATGAAAACATAATAGTCAGGTCAAATGAACCGAGCTTCTGAACTTCTGGTGGTGCATTTATCTGCCGGACAGTTAACTTTTATGCCAACCTTCCTTTTGTTTTATGGTTGTAATTTGTTTTGTTGCGATACCAAATTTGTTCTTAACATGCAGCCATCGGCTGAAGAAAATAGCAAGCCATTTTTGTATAGTGTAGGGTGTCCCCTATATTTGCACTGGTGGTGAACTTTGATGCCCAGTGGATGTAATCTGTGCAATCGCCTTAATAGCCTAGCGTTAGTTTCGGGCTTATTTATTTCCTAGTCTTTGTAGCAACCCGACCTCAAACGGTCAAGTCTCTGTGCTTCAGTGTCATCCCTGGATCGGTAATGCTGACACACACAGTACTCGAGGATTTATAACAGAGTAGCAATCACACACTTATTACATCGAATGTCTCAAAAGAGAACTTATTACAATAAATATGGCTTAAGGCCATCTAATACAATAACAGTGGAAGGCTTGGAAGATAAAGTGAGTCCATCAACTCCAATGGCATAGCTGAGCTGCACGGCAACGACCTAACGAACCTTACTCCTCATGTGAAAAGTCTGCAACATAATACGTTGCAGCCCGAAAACGGGTCAGCACATGGAATATGCTGGCAAAGTAACACAGTAGAGCAAGAACAAAATAATGCTATCACTACATGCATATTTGGCCGGTGGAAATCTCTATGGTTACAGTTTTGCAAAAAGACAATTTTTCCCTACAACAAAGGAATAGATTTTATTTAACTATCATGGTAGTTCAAACATCATTGAGAAGGTTCCTCCAACTCAATCCCAATTAAAGTAATTAACAACCCAACAATATTAATTTAGAGTGATGAGATACTTATGATACTCCAAGTACTAGATACTCAAGATGTCCATAACCGGGGACACGGCTAACCATGATTAGTTTATACACTCTGCAGAGGTTTACGCACTTTTCCCCACAAGACCCGATCTCCTCCGTTGGATTTCCTGCACTACATGGTGTTTGAGAAATGGATGACCCAGACACGGTCTTTCAGAAGCATTAACCCCTTACTACGGGCAGACCATACCAACCTACAACCCTCTACCTGCTGATCCACCTCTTCGGGAGCTTCACGCAACTTACTCAACTATGCTAGAGCCCATAGTAGCTTGTGGCTGCACACGGAAGTTTCTAGCATGAAAATATCTTAGTTCCCTTTGAGCCTGGGTGGCGGACCATAGGATTATCACACGGGTACTCCGGGATATCCTAGGACAACACTGGATTCCCCAGGTGCCCAACAAACAATCCACCCAGATGTGTATTCAAGTTCCACCTTAAGTTGAACCATTAATTAACAATCTCACATCTGTCATGGATTTCACTCACCCAAACCACGTCTACGACAATAGCATAGTGATATAAGCAATTCGTAGAAGTAACTCCCAAGGGTTTGAATATAACAGTGCAATAGGTTCTACCTCATCAACTACTTCCCAACCCACATGTTAATCACATCCTAACCATGCAATGTTTGAGGATTGGAACTAATGCATAAAAACTGGGTAATGAAGGGGTATGATCAAAGTGTTACTTGCCTTGCTGATGATCCGCAAAACCTAGGGATTCGTAGTAGCACGCTTCGCACTCCGGGTGTTCTATCGCAAACAAACAATAGCATACATAAGCAAACAAGCAAAGAAACACGGGTAAATCTCAACCAAGAAGATCTAACCAGAAAGTTCAACTTAAGAACTCCGGTTTGCGAAAAGAATCAAATCAAACGGAGCAACGAAACTCAAACTACAAAAGAAACAAGATCCGTTTACTAATCTGGACTAAGGTCAAATTTTATAGTAGCAAAAGCTTGTTCAAGTTGGTTAAACGGAAAGAGGGTTTCGAGACGAAGATCTAGTTGCTTGAATCGCCTGATTCCGACAAATGAGCGAAAAGATAAACTAAAATGAAAATCGGATCAGAAATCACGATTGAAAATAATCGCGGAAAATCCAAGAAAAAGAAAACTGACGAACAGGCTAACGAACGAGCGTTCGTTATCTGCGGCTAACGAGTGAACTATGTTCGTTGAAACGAATGTACGGACAAACGTCCGCAAAGTAACTAAACCGAAAAAACGATGAACCGATCTATCCACACAAAAAACTAGGGTTTCTAAAAAAACCGAACGGCGCTATACCTCCGGCGAGGTCCGGCGCGGCGAGCGGCAGGGCAGTGCGGGGCGGCGGTGACGCGGGCAGCGGGGCGGCGGCGGCGTGGCGGTGCGGCTGCGGGCGGCGGGGTTGGCGGCAGGGTGGCTCGGGG